>NW_022989977.1:3380065-3503198 GCF_902827175.1 Gymnodraco acuticeps
CCCAACAGCCAATCACAATAATACCTGCAATGCAGTGAACCAATCACCTTTGAGGGGGGGAAAACCTATCGTGATTAAACACTATCCAGTGTTTCCCCTACCATTGTCTTGGAGGGGCACTGCGAGCCGCCAACGGAGCCCCGCGCCCCCCCTGAAATTCAAGGTGTTATTTATATACTTTTAAAAAATATATATAGCATCAAATTGCAAATAATCTATAACTACTGTCACTTTTCACATTGAACATGTGCTCTTTTATTAAATAACTAAACGCTTTCATTTTAATTGTGGGGTTTAGTGTTTTGACCCTAAGAAACACTGATGCATTAATCAATAACAATAATCCACAGCTCCTCTCTCTGCTCCAGAGGATTTTAAAATATATCCCAATGCCACAAAAATGAATCAGTGACGTGGTTGAAATCTGTCTCCAGAAAACAAAAACTGAAACAAGCGTATCAGTGACTGTGTGTTTGATGTGGCTCCTTGCAGTAACATAGAAAACATGTGGCTCTTAACCTCTGACTGGTTGGCCACCCCTGATCTAGTGTATTCATCATTTTCCTACACATTTATTCACTGGTGTCTCTAACCTGCAAGTTGCTCTTTAAAAAAGGTAAACAACAGCATGTTCAGGCACAATATTCTTTTTTAGTTATGTCAACTTTTGCATTTCAATAAAGGACACTTCGTTTCAGAGGTTCTTTAAAGGTCCCCTACCTTACTGCTTTTCATCAATATATTATAGGTCTCAGATATATACAAAACATTTCCCTGAAGTGTTTGGCTCCAAATACCAAACAGATCATGCATTGCAGCATCCCATAATCCCCTCTGTTTCAGCCCTGTTTCAAAAGTGCTGATTCTCTGTCTGTTACTTTAGATGAAAATAAGGAGCCCCTCCCCACGCCCCTCTGAGAGATAATTGGTTAAAAAGAACACAATGGTGCTCTAGGAGGAGATGCATGTGATAAGGTCGGGGGGTTACCTTGGTTGGTGATTGGCTAATGGTTACACAAGCCAAAACATCGTTATGACATCATAAAGTGGCCATAATCTGATCAGCTCATTTTCAGACAGGTTTTTATATAAATGGATCAGGACAAAAAGAGAGAGAATATTTGTTCCTGAAACTTTAAGCATCTCTTTACACAGAGGGGACACATGTATAAAAGACATAAAAAAGTGGATTTTGCATAATAGGTGACCTTTAAGGAATACATAGTCCAGTTTCCCAGTGTGTGTGTGTGTGTGTGTGTACCTCTTTGGCAAGGCGGCGAGCTTCATAGTAGGGTCTCGCTTTCTCTATGCAGCCACCAAGCTGAGAGCTGTGAGCATTTAGCTTCCTGGCAGACTCGGTGAGGATTTTCCGGTACCCTGATCTAGCATCCTGGATGGTTAATGCATGAAAATAACAAGATTAGATTTACCTGAATGGAATGACTGATTAGATTCCACAGAGGAGTATGACTGCCGGTGTGCAATCAATTCACTTGGGCATTAAACCATTCAACATTTTCCATTTTAAGAGTTCTGACTTTTCCCAACCTTATTTTAAAAGATATTAAAACTAAATTGTCATTTTGATGAACACTGTCTGGGTAGACTAATAAAATATTCAACAACAAAGACATTCAGAGATTCTAACTAATCCTACGGTGGTAGATTTCATATTTCTCATGAGTTTTGTTTAGTGAAAATCAAAGTGTTTTTATTCAAACTGTTTTCCATATTTTTCAGCCATTTATAGAAAGACTGAACAAGCGCCCCTAATTAGGGGGTAGAAATCTGCATTTTTACTTACATCCAACTGAAGCTCCAGTCTGTTAATTTCTGCACTGGCTTCATTAAGATGCTCCAACTCATCCTGTGGGAAAAAGAAAAAAATATGTGCTGCTTTAGGCTCCAATGTATTAACCACTAGGGAATATAAATGGCTTAATCCTCCAACACATACAGTCTAGACTAAATTAGCTCCGGTTTATACATCATGTTTTATCATCACATTTAAATGTAACAACACTGATTTTATTTTTAATTTAAATGTAATGCAGGGGAGACACAAACAGGGAATTAAATTAACTTCACAGGTATGTTACGATTGGATATGTCGGCGCAATTGAATGACAGTCAGATAATCTTGATCTGACAACCAGATTTGCACGGATTATGGATTTAACAAAGGAAAGTCTGTGAACACTGAGATACATTTAAACAGGTTTAAATATTAAACATACTTAAATTCCTTTCTGTTGTTCTTAATCCTCGTTTTCAGTCATTGCACAGTATTGCATTTGAAATAACTATCTGTAGTGGTTGTTTGTCAAATGCCAGTGGCTTTATTGGCACTGCAATGGGAAGTGTGTTTGTAGCAGCATTCAAACAAAGCATTGCACATAATGTGAAAATGAATGAGTAAAGATTAAACAAATGTAAAAATCACAAAATAGCACACAAAAAAAGACAGAAATGAACAGTAAAATATATACATATTGACCATTGACATTTTTAAAAGCCTAACCAGGGACAAGGTCTACAAATTATCTACGTATAAAATAGCCTTTACAGGCCTACACAATGCGTAGCTTGCACTGGATTTAAATGTTAGTGACAAGAGATGCTTATTTCAGACCCAGAGCTAACACCCTTTTTTCTACCTGTGTTCCTTGCTTATTCTCTTGCTGCTATGACAACGGAATTTCCCAACGGGGATTAATAAAGGTCCATATTTTCTTGTCTTAACTACACCCTGGCTGATTCCTATGTAAATATAGTTAAAAACACCGCACACAGACACACCAGGTTCTCCATACCTTGATCCTGGGGTCCAGTTTTTCCTCATAGGGGCTGTGTAATTGCTCCCCCACTCCTTTTTGTTTTTCGGTTTCCCCTTCCTCGCAGGTGTCTCTGGTCGAGGTCTCTATAGTTGTCCCATTAGTTTCGGGAGTTTTGACCTCCTCGGGCCCACCGGGACACCCCTCCTCCCTCCAGTCCCCGGTGTCTGACTCCCCGGACCCGGCGGGGCTCTCTCGCAAGTCGCCTGGCTCCATTCCAGGCCACACCGTTTCGCTAGCTAAGATTGCTTCCTGGTGGCTATACCACTAAATGCCAGGCCCTGTTAACAAGGGTTGTGTTATTCAGAACGGGTACATAAGAAACCAATTCCAGTGTAGGCGAATGTTGCGATCGGCCATATCACGGCACACCGAAACACGAACAGCTAGCCTAGCACGCTAGTAGGTTAACACTGCCAGTCAGGATATAACGGTTACTTTACAGCAAATAGTTGAGAACAAACGGCTAGCATGAGATGAAAAGTAAGAGGAGGCCCATCAGTATGTTCCCCCATTACATGAGGTGTGTCGTCCATCTCTACCGGTTCTTCATTACTTTAGGTAGGCTAGCTAGCTAGCGGTTTCGGTCTCACATCATCATTAGAAATGAAGTAAACACTGAACAGAGGGAACCTAACGGACGCGCGTATCAAGTTTTGGCCACGTCGGCGCCCGTAGAGAGACACACACGCACACACACAAATGCTGAAACTAATTCCTGTGTTATGGAAATGTCTACACGTAAATTGTGGCAAGATATTTGTAGATGTCTTGGATAAGATCTGTACATTTGAACTTTAATAATATTTTCTAATCTACATTCATACACCTACATTTTCTTTTAAAAGATCCTCACGTTTTAGGTTCTGGAAGAAAGAAATATAACTATGTGGGCCTCTTCACACAATAACAAATTATGAATTGAAAAATATAAAACGGTAAGACTTTGCCCCGTGGTAACTTTTTAAAGCTTAATTGCTCTATAATGTATTCACTTAACAAGTAAAATATATTTTCCCATTTTGTTCTCTATATGTTTGCACTCTTTCTACAGTTTTATCTTATCTCAATATGAAAGGAAAACACTGTATTCTTTCTGCTAACTCAATTTAACAACTTATTAAAAGGCAAAATAGTAAATTGGGTTTTTTTATTCCAAAAATATACAAACACAGGTAACAAACCTGTAAGGTGTAATACATTGGAGAATCATTCAAGAAAATCAATTGACTAACTGATTTTCATATAAGACACAAAAATGAGAGTCAAATGTTAGATTATACTGCAGCTTTGACCAGTCACCAACAACCATACCACAGATTATATTTTCATATTCGTAACAGACATAAACAAGTCATATAGGCTACCATAAATTGCAAATAATTTAAAACAATAGTGGCATACTAGTTGATTGCATTGAATGCATTAATGAGTGTCATTGCACATTTAGGAGCATATAAAATAGATCTCTTGTGAATTACTGCAGGCTCGTCTAAGGCTGTATCCTACACTGTAAGAAATGTGTTTTCGTATAATGAAAAAGACCTGAGTAGCATTGGCAATAACCCCAACACCAAAAAGGGGAGACATTCATTCTGCATCATCACAGATAATAATCAAAAGTATATATAATTACACATCAAACATAAACATTAGAGACATTAGTCTTTGGTCTGTAATGCTTCTCACTCAGACATTCAGAGATCACAAAAAGCTAATACGCATAAATGGATCATCAGCTCCAGCTGGGATCATACTTGGTCCATCCCGGAGGAGGAGCCAAGTAGATCCTTCGTCCTTTTGAGATGAAACTGACGACCCCTCTGTATCCTGTCCTTGGCACTCCAGACTTCAAGTCATCCATCACTCCCAGGTTTTTGGCCAGAATTTTGAAGCTGTCCTTACTCGAGTATTGAAGGCGGTAAGGCCCAGTTCTTTTAGCTGCCCCTGCTTGACATCTTCATATGTAACTACAGGAGCTCTGTAAACTTCCTTCTCAAATGTTCTCTGTACTTCTCCTCCTTTAAGTAACTCAGGTCTAACTTGGTGAAAGGCACAAATTCGGTGTTCAGTTTAATGTATCGCAGGTATTTGTCATAGAACTGACCCAGACTGACTCCTTTCCGGCCAAAGGTTAAAGTTCGTGAGATCTCCGGGCGTATACAGGCACGGCCTCTGCGCTGCTCTGGCTGACGCATCCAGTCATCCAGAATGACGCGGGCCACTTTGGCTCCAGCTCTTCCCACATCTCCCTGAGGAGCATCCAGCCCAGACCGGGAAAGAAGTCTGTCCTGTAGAGAAGGTTGGCGCTGCCTGGATCCACGTAGCCATCCCGGCCATTGTCATTCCAGGCCGACACACACCACAGAGTGGGGTCAGATTTTAGGAGTGGCAGCAAGGCTTGGAAGTACTCAAAGAAGTCTGGCGCCACCTAGAGTAGGAGATGAACAATTTAATGTCAGTGTAACATGCACTGTCAACAAGTGAAATCATCTGCTGTAAAGATATGCAACTTGATAGCTGTCAAAATAGAACATATACTCGTTTTTTTAATATTGATATATGAAATAATTAACATTGTAATGTCACTATGAGCTTCTAAATTAACTGAAGCAATTGTAGGCACTAATTGATGATATGATTACCTCCAAGTCATCCTCTACAACCACAGCAGAGGAATGAGAGAGGGTCTTGAACACTTGGTTTGAGAGCCCAGCGGTAATGCCTGGAGATTTTGTAGTAACCCTGGAACTTCTTGTGCTCTGGTCGCACAGCGATATATCTGACAAGACCGGCTGTTTCAGATGGATCACTTGATTTCCATAAGAACGGATCACCTCAGCAGTTTCAGCGTGCCCACAGTCCTGACTCACGATGATTGGGAAAAGTTCTGCGGAAGGACGGAGCTCCAGGAGTTTGTCCAAGCAGCGCCTCACGGTGACCCTGTTACAGGCGATTACCAGGATAGGTATCACAAGCTGGGGCGGGACGACTACTTTTGGTGCGTTTTGTTTGACGGATCCCACAGGGACTGCTGATTCTTGATCTGAAGCAGGATTTTTCTCTGCATTTCCAGCTCTGCTTCGAACGTGTCTGCCATTCGGAGCACATCTCCACCATATCATTGGTGGGCCTTTCAGCCACTTCTCTCTTCCCCTGGCCATGCTCCTCAGTCTGGCCCGATGGGGGTCTGCCCCACAGCAGAAGTACAAGTATGGCGTTCCAGGTGATAAACAGGAACGTACCACAAAGAATGAGAGAGCCTCGCTTGCGGATCATGGCACAGAAACTCAGAGGGAGGGAGGGGGTTTTCAGTAGGACAGGGTTTGAATACAATGATGAGTCCTGGTTACAGACACTAGGAATAGGATATGGGAAGGGCAGCATGTGTATTATCACAAGCACATATTCAGAGATCTGGAGTCACCACTTTGTTGGCTCACAATGAAGTTTACTCTGGTTATTATGACACTTAATACTGTGTCAATGAGGGCAACAAATGAAGAAATTGATGAGGGACAGGTCTCATCTTGGGGGTTGTGGTTCTGGCATATGCCTCAACTCTCATTATGCTCTTCTATCTGAAATTAGAAGAACACAGTGTACTTTCAGAAAATAAAGGTTACAATAACAATGACAACAAAGAAGACTAGTGCAACAACATTGTGAAAGATCGAATGAAATCAGGAAATGTTCAAGTGCATTTCGTAGGAAGTTGTTTCCAGTGAACTGGAGTGATGATTCACACAACTGTCTCTGATCGATTTCCTCTTATCACCTGTGGCTGACTCGCTGATATACGCCACCAAAACGGGTGTATTAAGCCCGAAAATCAACTATGAACCACGACTTTGTACCTCGCTGTCCTCACTGGGTGCTCGACAGACTCGATTATACCCCGACTGACTGTAAATACTGTAGCTTTAGGATGAAGCGTGTTGAAATTAGCCCTTACCGCTCTGAGCGTGTCTTCTTTTTTGTCGCCATTTCTTCGATGACAACCAGCACATGTATACAACCGGAGACAAGAGGACAATGAGGAGCGAATGTGAAACTATTATTCTTGCTAGTTTCCCGGCTGTAAAAACAACTTAACGCCACCTTAGTTTCTGCTGTCTCTCACAAGACAGAAAGAGGCGGAGGAACAGGAGGAAAAAGTAACACGACGACTTCCTGGGTAGAGAGCAGTCACGGGAAGTCCCGCCCCATCTGTCACCTTGAGAAATTACACAACACTTTGACGTCTGTGGAGCTAATTAGCAGCTTATTAAGAAACAGCAGGCTTTGATGTCTGTATATTGTTTGTTTTCAATCGGTCTGTCGTCGAAATATGGTGATAAGAGATCCTAATGTAACAACACAATTCGTTCTGCCTAGACTGCAGAGAAGTGAGTGTAATTGCATCAAGGGAAAAGAAGGCATGTGCTTTGGTTCAATGCAGCAGACATGCTTTTCCCTGCCTAATGACACATACACAGCATCACTTTTTATATTTAAATATCTTGGGGTTTATTATGTTACACTCAGCTATCATAGGCCCACTTTAGAACAATTTCTAATTTCTAATATTTCTTATATTCTACTTTTTACTCCACTACACTTACATCAATACATTTACTGGTCACTTGCAACATTACCTGCGACATTTAGCTTTTTGTATTTTATTTGATATGTGTAGTTTACTTCTTCTGCATTAGGTGCACATTGGTCTTGCAACATAATCGTGCACTATTTTATTTCTACTCTGTTTCTTATTGCACCATTTTTTATTTGTTGATATTGTGTTATGTCTTATTTATGTTGCATAGGAGGAGCCCGGGACTAAAGATTTTCATTTCTATAACTACACTGTAGATTCGGATCATTAATACAAACTATAAATTCATTAATGAAAGATCTAGCGTATTATTATGAATAGGCCGTAAAAAAAAAACTAGTTTAAATAAGCTTTACCTTTTCCAAAATTAAAATAGCCTATTGTACACACTAGGCATTAATTATAGGTGGATATAACATCTGTGCAGTACCATATTATCATATTTGTCTCAACCTTCAATCCGTCTTTTAAATGTAGTTTTTTTTAACTTAGTGATTAAATCATGTTTCTTATTTATTATATATTGCTCGGTTTTTTATTGCGCTTGTTGTTGCATTCTCCCTTTGCTAACACTGCAAATGTCCCTGTTGTTGGACTCATAAAGGATATAAATTAGGAAATAAATGCTAGCTTCTATAGTAAATTACATTCCCACTTGGTTAAATGTAGCACTATGCAAGTGGCCTGTGATCTATTTTTAGTCCAACATATTTCACAGTGAAAAACCAAATAATCATGTTAACAACCACAAGTGTATAAGTACTAATAGATTTGTTTTACTCTGACTTAAATAAAACATGTTTTATTGTATTAGACTCTATTCCATTTGCAAAAAATAAGCTTCTGTGCAAATCATACAACAAAAAATAAAACAGTGCCGCATTTGAATATGTACTACAACCACCAAGGCCTTGAATACACACGCTACATGTTTCCTCTAAACAGGTGGAATTATACAAATGTTTGACTTTTCCCATGTGCTTAGCATACTCTTTTGCATATTTTTTCATAAAGCATACTTTTTCCTTGCTCTAAACCCTCTAAAAAAAACAGTTTGTTTTCTTATATCACTGGGTTGAAGTCCGATATGTGCTCTGTACAACGTGAAAGCCAACTACAAGTCAGCAAATAGGGTTAGATCACAGTGTGTATTTGTTGTGCTAAGGCCTTGGACTCTCAGTCAGGTCTGTCCTCTGGGACCATTTGTCCAGAGCCGGAGTTGTCCTTGGAGGAGGTGATATCACTGGGACTGTGGTTATCTGTCTGAGAAAGGACATTTACTATCATTTCATACAGTAGAAATGTGACATTATTTTAATCAAATGAATCTTATTAAATCCCATGTCAGGCTCACCTGCAGGTCATTGCTTTTGATGTTTTGATGTAGTGCATCATCAGGGATACTGCTGGACCTCCAAAACACTGCCAGATTCAGTGACATAAATCCTGACACCAGAGCAGTGAAAGACAGGCATGTGCTCTTCAGTGTTGACCAGCCACTTAGCACAAAAGAATGTCCTGCATTTTCCATCAAACATGGAGACTTTATGAACACTTTCAAAACCCCAACTGGGAATTCACAAATTTCCTGAACAAATGCTATTTTACAAATATGTGTAGCACGTGTTTCGTATTTAATCGTTTGAATTATTGCAGAGCATTTGTCTATTCCAGGCAGGTTACATGTCAGTCTTCGTGCCAGCTGACGCACCAGCGAGTTTTGGGCACCAGGCACATGTGAGAGCACGTCCCCTGCGGATTGCGAACGTTTTGGAAGATTTAATTTATTGTTTCCCCTTGTTTCTTCCTCTCTCAACACTTTACCAGCCACCCGGGGTGACTTGAATGCCACAGTCATGCTTCTCCCCCCCGAAACCCCTTGTAGGAAAGCCTCCCACGCTGACGGCTGGTTGGACTGGGCGCGCTTAGCTGGGCAGACGCCGGCGAGCCCGAGGCTGTACGCGGAGCTGGCAGGCCGCTTGGTCAGTGGATTCCTGGTCAAGATGTTACCCCGACACCGGAGAACAGCAGACAGGGCAGAGGCGGAGGGAGTTGTTTAGAGTCTGCGAGGTCCTGATAATTTATTCCGGTAAATTACTCTGACCTACTAATTGACCTGACCGAAGTTATTGAGTCTATGTAAGTTTACTGCTTGGCTCAGATCCACCAACGTCAGCAAGATCTCACCTCTATTAACCCCCCCGAAGAACCAGGTTCAATTAACTGCTGTTTCAATTCAGACAACTCTTTTTTAATCTGTTTAAGGGATCCCGAAGGATTTTGATATCAGTAAATGGAGTGTGCTCCTACCTAAGTGTGAGTGGCAGGATGCAGTCTTACCTTTTAAGCAGGAGAGGAGAGCACAGATGTTCTTTTAGTTGTCCCAATTCAACAGGTGAGATCAGTTTATTTGAAGAAAAATAGGTCCAAACTAATACAGGGTTTTTACCTTTTAACACATTATAATCATATGCAACATATCATGCTGGGGTTATATTTTTATCTAAAACCTTAATTCTTATTTCTCATCTATCCAAGATCTAAATAAAACCATTAGTTATAAAATTCCTGTACGTACTAATAACGCCTTCCAGGATAGCCTAAATAAAGCTAGTAGGTCTAAGATTCCCGTACGTCCTAATAACGCCTTCCAGGATAGATCTAAATAAAGCTATTAGTTCTAAGATTCCTGTACGTACTAATAACGCCTTCCAGGATAGGCTAAATAAAGCTATTAGGTCTAAGATTCCTGTACGTACTAATAATGCCTTCCAGGATAGCCTAAATAAAGCTATTAGGTCTAAGATTCCTGTACGTACTAATAACGCCTTCCAGGATAGCCTAAATAAAGCTATTAGTTCTAAGATTCCTGTACGTACTAATAACGCCTTCCAGGATAGCCTAACCGAGAGCCATTTACCCAGCCCTGAAGGACAGAGCCTAACCGGAAAGAGTATACCAGGGGTTTCCCCCCCTCTCTCTCTCAAAAAACCAGTGTCTTTATGCTAAAAAAAACGGATCGAAACCCCAAAAAACACCTCCTCTATCCACAACCAACATCTTCTATTGGCTATGGCCTAAGACACACCTTCCCATGTTTGTGTAAAAAGGACATGACCCCTGTAGGACTTGAAAAATATTATTCTCAGCTATGACATAACCATTTTTGAGGCCTCAATGTGTTTCTCGTTTAAGGCAGGAGCCCCCCTCCCTGTAATCTGCTGTGAGAAAAAAGGGGAAGAAACTGCCCTCTTCCTTATCAGTGACACCCATAAACCATAGACCTTACACACTCAACATAAACAAACCACTTTGTTTTGTTTATGCTGTAAATATAGAAAAACCCAAAATATGAAGCATTCTCATTAAGGGTTCATACAAGAATATAATTGATCATATATGATTTATAATTAACTTTCGTTTTAAGTATTCACTTCATATATGATTTATAATTAACTTTCGTTTTAAGTATTCACTTCATATGAAGCTCTCAACAGAGTGGACGCCATGCTGGTCTATGTATCCACAACAGGCCGCTTCTGTTTCAGGACTTTCTCTGTTTGAGTTCTATACTGTTCAACCTCTATCCAAGCAGCCACATAACGCATAACGGTTATGCATAAAGAGAGCAATAGAGGAGGGGAGGGGGGGCTTTTCTGCTGTGGTGCACCCGACCATATTTGCCTCGATAGTCCGGGAGGGGGGCTCAGGTGGGTGTGTCTTTAGGCAATAGTGGGGAGAGCAACATAACAGTATATACACTGTGTTACAACTACAAGTCCTAAATTCAAGTAATCTATTATCTTATCATACTTTCTTTATATTCAACAAACCAGAAGGAAAATGTGAGTGTTTATTTCACTGGCAACTTAACAGTTTTTACTTCTACCCTAGGCCTATACAAGCACATAGGCTAAGGGCCGTTGCCTTGTTTTTTTCAGGCTTGTTAGCAATGTTACTTTATTTGGTTTCACAAAAAAGGATCAACAAGGCCTTACGTTTTCAATTCGGTACTTCTAATTGTATACATCACTATGAAAATTGGATCCTGTATTTTTAAGTTTGCCTTTACATTTCAGTGTTTGTTATAGACTTTGATGATTGAATTGTCTCTTGTTTTGTTTGCCCCACACCCAAAGTGATTATAGACCCTCCAGAAAAACGCGGGCTAAAATCCTTGATTATGCGATCAAACATGCGGGGTTTTATGTGATTTTATGCGGTGAAATTGCGGAAAGTTGCGAAATTTGCGGAAAAAATTAATATTGGGATGTCTTATTTATTTATTCTCTCTCACACACAACCTGCCACTAACGTTAAACCCCTTTACTATTCAATTAAACACATTCAATGTTTATTTATTGTAAAAGCAATTGGGCTATTTTAATCACACTCTCTCACACACTCACACACACACACACACACACATACATCTCCGCCTCATTCTGTTTTCATTTACTTGTTCGTTATCTGACCAGCTTCAATCTTGTAGGCTACTCACTTCGTTTCTTGTAGCCCTCGAAAGGGTTTTGGAGGTCGATGCCTCGGTGAACGTGAGTTGTTTGGCTTTCGGATCTCCTCTCTGGTAAACAAAAACACCCTGAAAACTCTGGCAGGAGCACTCATTCAAGGGTACTATGACTATGCTTGCACGTCATGGTACCATAGCACCTCCAAGGCGCTAAAAATAAAACTTCAAACATCGCAAAATAAACTGGTCAGACTACTGCTTGACCTTTCATCTAGAACCCACCTCACCTCTGCCCACTTTGACAACCTAGGATGGCTTAGAGTAGACGACAGAGTACAGCTACTTGCAATGGGCCTGGTCTACAAGATCCACTACACCTCTATGGTACCCATGTACATGTCAAAATTCTTCCCAAAGGTCAAGGAATACCATGATCATAACACCAGAGGGAGCTCCACGAATCATGTGAAACCCAGATTTGGCACAAAAAAGGGGGAATACACGTTTCGCAATTATGCCACATCAAGGTGGAACGCTCTTCCCACAACTGTAAAGGAAAGTAAAACTATACTTACCTTCAAAACCTCTCTTAAAGAGCACCTTCGGGGGAGAGCATTGCAAAACTGGCCCCGGTAATGGTACAAATCTCAACCTGTCGTTCAATGGACAGCTTCCCCCCCCCCCCATCTATGTATATACTCGCATTTTAGACTCTGTTACTAACTGTATATCTGTAGACTTGGTATGTCTTAAATGTCCGGTTAGGATGTATTAGAACGAAATCTAAAATGAAAATTGTAAATAAGCAATCTGTATGTAAAAAACCACCTGTATGTAAATTGTAAATAAGCCATCTGTATGTCAAATATGTCTTATATGTCTTAAATGATATGATGAATTGGAAATGGGGGACCCTGATGTAAACAAGACGAAAGTCTTTCTCTGGTCTGCATCCCCTTAACAATTGTATGTTTTGAGCTGTACTGTACCCAATATACAAGCTGTTAATAAACTTTTCAATCAATCAATCAATTGTCCGCAGCAGCAGAAAGCATTTTCGAATGTTTGAATGAATCAAAGTGGATGGTCACCGTCGATGTTCTCTTATGCTCCAACACACAGTTGCACGGGGTGCAGAATAGTTTCCCCCCCACGTTCGTGCAAGTCATCGGGGTACTGCTTTGCCCGGTCTTTAGCAAAAATGTTCGTCGGTAAATGAGATGGATTATATTTTTTCATCTTGGTGTTTTCTCTCTCGTGTGAGCTCCACATGTTCACTCTACGGTGTTGTTTACCTTCTGTGATGCGCGAGCTGATGACGTCGCGTCATCATCATCATCACTTCACGTCAAGACGAGTTAACTTTTTTCCCCTCAACTTTGTGTGGAAAAATGCGGGGATTATGCAGCCTTTTGATAAATATGCGGCCTTTTAAAAATATGCGCCATTTTGCTGATTATGCGGTAAATTCTGCGATCGCAGAATCGCGTTTTTCTGGAGGGTCTTGAAATATGATATAATGAAATATGTTATATCATATAACATATTTCATTCTGCCAAAACTGTCAACAGCTGTCCCTCATGAGTAATTATGTTAAAAAAAATGCCATGAACGTTAAGAATCTCAAGCTGTCACACAGTCAAAACAACCGAGAGGAGCCACTGAGTAGAAATGTAGTATTCAAGCCACCCTGTATACACGTCTGTTTACACACCACCAGAGGGTATTCAGTGTCTGAGGAAGACATACAGGTTCTGGAAACGCAATAGGAAACAACTCTGTTCCCACTTGATAGAGGGCAAAACGGACAGTCATCATTATGCTATACTCACAGAGAAGAACAACAAAATGTAGATTAGTTTATACAAATGAAATATTAAAAATATTTAGAGATGAGCTTTCAAAATGTCAAATAGAACTTTATTGGATGATACCACGGGGAATACAAAAGTCCAGATCCTTTTTATATACAAATAAATAAACATTCACTGGCTGGCTAGTACAATGACTTGGCCCTTATTAAAAAATGTTGTAAGAACGAGAAAACCTGAACGAATATTGGCAATCAACTTGATGCAATCAAAAGATACTCAAGTATTTTCATCACAGCATTTAGTACATTTACAGATTATTAATCATCATGGACAGTTTCTTTACACTTTACACAGTTTAGAAAAGAGAGAGACAAAAAAGAAGAAACATGCTGGCCCTGTTTGCCCTGTTTGTCCCAGCAACTTTGAGCCTGTGTGTCCTTTGTTTAAAAAAATGTTGCTGCCCTTGTTTACCTTCATTATGTACGACACTGCATGGCCTAAATGTGTCCTAGTGCAGTTTCTTCTTTTTTCAAGAGGACAAAAAGAGGCAAAAATGTTCACAATCATTTCTGTGATATTCCAGCCCTTCACGTTAGTCTCATCTCTGCAGCTCGTACCCCCCCCCTGACCCCCTTCAGGGTCCAGGGACTCCAGGCCCTGGATTGTGTTCATCTGGGTGAAGGTGTGATGTGTGGTTCCCATTGTCTATGGCCATCCCTACATTCGGTATGACCACAAAGGCCAGAATCCCCACCAGCATGAGCGCCACAGTGATGGTGATGATGGACGCCACCACCATGTAGTAGCACTGGTCCGAGCGGAACAAACGGCGCATACGACCTCTGACCCTGCTGGGTGGCCTACCTACGTCCACCATAGTGGCGGGGGCTAATCCCTGCTCCAGAGCACTCAAGGGGAGGTCCCTACCTGCTGTCACCTGGCCACCTTGGCTCTTTTTAGGCAGGGTGAGGATCTTGGGTTTGATGGGGCTGTTGTGGGGACGGTTCTTCAGGAGCAGTTGTCCCTTGCTGCGTTTGAATCGGATGGACAGGATTCTCTGCATCTCTGGGGGGAGTTTGCCTATGATGTCCTCGTTGTTGCCCAGGCGGGGCAGGTCCTGGCCGTGGGGGAGCTCGGTCAGCTCTCGACACACTGGGCAGCACAGGGTCTTGAGCTCAGGGGAGGTGACGTTGATGCGAGCGAGACACTCCAGGCAGAAGGTGTGCCCGCACGCCAGCAGCTTGGGGGTCTTGAAGATGTTATCGTAGGAGCAGAAACACACAGCACACTCAGTGTCCTCCACATCATTTTCAGGGGGCTTCACCTTCCTCCCAATGCTCTCTCCCCCTTTTCTGTTTCGTCCCCGGACTTCCTCACTCCTCCCCCGCCGCCTCCTCTCTCCCTGGTGCCTTTCTCGCTCTCTCCTCCTGCCTCTCTCCACCCTATCCGAGTCAGAACTCCTGGATCTCCTCACCTTCGCAGGCTTCTCCTTCTTCCACATGTCCTCCTTGGTGTTGCTCTCTTTCTGGCCGAGTTTTGGTTTGACGTTGGGGACTGGTCTGTCCCCATTGCTCCCTTCGGGCCTGTGTCTCTCCCTCTCATCGCTCATGTTGGAGGGATTGTGTTAGAGGTTGAGTGCCGGATGGAATCTGTAAAAGATAAAAAAACGTGAATGAGTTTACTGACTCAGAGAAACCCGCAGAGCAGGAAACAGACTTTAGGAATTTACCTGCACAACATTGCTGTTTCACGATGATGGCGCAATAATGCCTAATCTATTGCTATCTACATCTCTGTTGTATTAAAGGGTTATCTGTTGATTTGATTCATTTATTCAACATGATATTGTGCCACCATATTTGTTTAATAGGTTTTCCTGCCCAGAAGGAATCAGGAAACATAAGTTCTTCAGATAGTTAGAAGTAAATGGAGATATTTTACGACCCTGTTTTCTTAGTGGGTAGCAGGTGTATATACAGTCTATGGTTGAAACCCATAAAGGTAAACTAAACGAAGGCGTCATTTTTTTGGAATGTCATGTAAACATTCCATAATACCCATCCATCTTACAAAGTTAGTCATTAACTCAGTTTTTACCTTGCAGCTGGCTCACAATTAACTATTGAGCAGCAGATTTCCTTCAAATTAAACAAAATACATTGTTGACGTATGCAACAACTTGACAACGTTTAATTGTAACCTGTAGGTTATGGAATATTCAGGATTTAAGGATCTTTAAAATAATTGACATTTGCCGGCTGAAACCAGCAGGCTAGCAGAGAAAAAAACGTTTGATGACAAAGAACAGGGAAGTAAATAATTTGACAGAATATATATTATATATTACACACACACACACACACTGACCTGCTGAGGTAGGTTAATGTCCGATCACCTTGAGATAATCTCACAAGTAGAATAATCCTTTTGGGTATCAGAGCATTGGAAACGTGCAAATCACCAAACTTCATTACTATAAAAGCTTTCCTCTGAAGTATTTTGGTCTCCCTGCAGTGCCTGCTCTCCTGATCGGATATGTTTCCTCTCATATCTTGTTTTCTAACTGTAACGCCGCACTGCCTCCTCTGAACACACCCCTTCTCTCTCTCTTCTGGTCGGACCAGTTGGACCAGCTGTGTGAGCCGGTGCTTCTTTATTGTGTCGGTGTGTAGCATGTTTAGATAAGCAGGTCAGAGAGAACTCATGTGGGTCCACTCACCCAGCAGACCCCATGTGATACTGATAGTATAACTTAGAGACTGCTCTGCATGTGACAGCTCCATTTCCTTTTGAAAAATACAAATCAAACATTTCTCATTGTTTGTTGTTTAACTGATGAGCAATTAAAATCAGAAAGGTGGTATGAAGGGTCAAGTGGTTTATAATGCTTTATGTGACTTTATGTGCATCAAGAAAAACAGCAGCAAGTGTTTGGAAAATGTCACAGTCGCTGCATAAAAAGACAAGGGTTCAGTACTGTCAACACTGCAGGTATCAGCGGCTCATACCTGCCATACCTCCAGCCGCTATTAACACATTACTACCCAAACAAGAGCAGCTGCCTAACTTAAGCCTTCATTTCTGCTCAAAACCAGTTACTCCCTTTCTATCTGAACCAAATGAATGACCGAGAATACATCCCGGCTGACAATACAATGCATGTATTTAAATATAAACAGCAATAAGATTAACACATAAAACCGATTTGTTTGCTTTGTTACACAGCTCTCCCTCAAAACGGCTGTGTCACTCTTGAATTACGTACTACACCCGGCTGTCCGAGGCACACCAAGATCCAGAAGAAATCTGTATTTGTATTATATGAAGTATACATATGTTGAATTCAGTTCAAGTGAAAAAAACTAGATGAAAGTATAACTTCTGTGAGAATTGGGAGTTTCTATGCACAAATAGTGATTATGTAAAATATCTCAAATGAGCGTGAAGAGGCCCTGTGATCCATGACTTAGCCAGTATGACAAAATAATTATAGAAGGCTATTTGAATGCAGCATTTAAATATAACCTGTAAAAAAATAGAAGTAACTTCCTGGTGAAATGAAAAAGCAGAGGGAAAGCCGAGTTGGGGGATCTTGAAAGGTGAACGATTAGTGGTGACTAATTACAGAGCAGGGAAGCAACTGACAAAAAGAAGTGGTTGTAAAACTTTATTGCTGTAGAAAAAGGAAAATAAACAAGATAAGGAGCCTCACACATGTGTGATTTGGAAATGAGTCTTTTCAGTTTGGTGGAGGCTCCTCTGTAACTTACACACTTTAACAGTGTGCCGGTTTCACAAAAAGCACCCGGGAAACAAAGCAGCAGTCTTGTGAAAAATCCTCCCAGTGAGTTGGGACCGCAGTTGCAATGCAGGAAACTCCAGGTGCTTCAATGTTTCCTTGTGGTTGGCTTATGATTAAACCAGCCTCTGTCTGTGACCCACCCACTGCTCCTCATGTGTGTTTAGGCTACACATTTAGTACAAAATGTCATCTCCAGTCACAGAAGAAAACAATTGAAGACAAACAGGTGGAGACAGGCTAGAACCATAGACTGTAGCTGACACTACATTTTCCAAACTTTTCCTCATTTAATTTTATGAAATTTCCAATAGTCATTTTGTCACGTTGACCCTGCCCTGAGAGAGGGTGGGAGTGAGCCCCCCACTCTTTTGATTTTCACCATCTGTCCTCTGAGCTTCGGGCCTCTCTTCAGCCCAGCTCCTCTTTAGCTTTGCCCTGCTTGCGAGGCATCTTCTTGCTGCTGCTGTCCTCCAGCTCTTTGCTCTTGTAGTAGTGAGGAGCCACTTCAAGAAGCCAGCTGCTGTCTATCTCAATAACCTACATGCAGGAAGAGAGAGAGTATATCAAATACAGGGAGTAAAACATTGTACAGGAACACTTCCTCATTAAAGTGCAGTCTCATTCATACAAGCAGTTTTCTGTCCAGGACGTCACACTTGTCACACTGAAAGGTGTGTGTGTCTATGTTATTTGCATTTTTAAAAATATCTTTTTCTGTGGTTCATCACGACGGTCATTCGGGGTGGGGGAAATAACAGCATAGTATCGCGTTACTTTGCGTGGGGATATTGTATTGATACACGGATGCCAAGTATCGATATTTTTATTATATAAACTATTCATATTGCAAATCCAAATAAGCTTGGCAAAGCTACCATCAAATTCTGAGCGAGCTAAGAAAATAACTCAATCAATCACCTACTTGATGTGCAAAGACCTGCGTCCATACAGCGTTGTGACAACGAAAGCTTTTGTCACATGTTAAAGACACTGGAACCCAATATATCATGCAATCATATATATCAAATTATATGCGCAATATATGGTAACCCAATACTTAGCATACCATAGAATCACGATAGTATCGTATCAAGGTTCTTTATTTAGTCATACGAACATTGCTACAGTGTAGTTATGCCCATGAAAATCTTGTGTATCGTGGGGAGCCTGGTGATTCCCACCCCTAGCAGACATGCAGTACAGCAACAACAATAATCTCCAATCTCTGCAGGTATTGAAAAGAGATTTAGTGTTTCATAGTAAACATTGTGACATCTTGAGCAGACGGACCTGTCTCATGAACTCCTTGGTGGTGAAGACCAGCTCGTGGTAGATGAGCCAGCGGGGCTGCTCCTCGAACAGACAGCTGTTGGGGTGGACGTAGACCGTCTGCTGGTGCTTCACCGTCTTGTATCCGCCTTTGCTCAGTCGTGCCGTGTGGTAGAAATATCCTGCAGTCACCGACTGGGAGACAGACGAGAGAGGGGTCAATGAAAGCCGATTCCTGATTCATACAGTTGGATTGCAGATGTGTCATTACAATGTGATAAAGCCCAGTATGTGAGGACTTTTGAGATACTTAACAATTAAAGAGGAATGTCAAAAAGGTGTTAATGCTTTGACTCGCTTGTTATTAGTATAGGAAGTACAGCATAAGAGTTTGCCATCCTGTAGAAACATGCGTTTTTTGAGAGAAGAGAATTTTTTTTTCAATTTGTTCAAATAACGGATTGATTTTTATCCCCACAAAAATCTGTAATAGAGAAAGTTAATATGACCTTTTTGTTTTCAATCCAGCACTAAGAGCTTTTGTGGCTTATAACTCATCGTTAGGTTTTCCCTCAAGAAATGTGCTCTTCTCTTAATGGACTCTGAATGATCACAGTCTTTGACGCAACAGTGATGCAGTGTTACTAAAACAATTGTTGTTTGCCATCTTGCCATGACTCAAAGGGGGAAAACCTGCATCCAGTCGGTAAATAACCGCCAAGGAATCAAAGCAGGAACAGCAGATAATGAATTCTCTTAAGGTTAACAACATGTGAGGATTTATGATTGATGTTGGGTTTCTTTTGTGAATTTATAACAGATACGTAACATAACATCAGGACCTGTTTTTCCAACCTCGTTTCAAGATGCAGGCAAACTTTCCACAGCGGCTGTTATCTAGGCCAGGTGGAGTTGGGTGTGTTCACAAAACTAATGCTTACAAGGGACCTGACAGATAACACCTATCACACATCAGTCATGCAATAAGAAAAGCAGATCTAGATTATTTTTGTAATTTTGCCTCAAAATACAAGTCACTTGCCAGTTGCATGTAAGCATGGGGGTGTCAGCGCCCCCCAGCTTAAAACAAGGAACTCACACAATGTTATCAGCTTCTTTATGGATCAAATCTCGTAGACTGATACATGTTTGGAAACGTGGTGACAACTAGAGTTTATAATATCATTTCATTAGCTTTATATTTGTTAATTATTTGTCTTCAGGATTTTTCACACACTGCATGTGATGAAAGAAGGTGTTACCCAACTAATAAAACAAACGCCCTTTCTTATCTCAAGAGGTTTAGGGGTGCGTTCACAACACACACGGAACGGACACTGATATAAGACGGCTACAACAGCCTCTGTTCAGGGATGTTGTAGCTTGTACTCTTACACTTCCTTATTGTTTGAGCCAAAGGGCTTTTATTGGAGATCTTAGAGTTAAAGGGGGAGTCAGAGGGGAGGACATAGCCTAAATGTTCGGCTGGCTCGGATTTGAACCGGCTTACCAGCTTACTTTATAATTTTATAAGAGTCCATTATCTTGATATAAATCTGTTGTGAAAGGAAGCATCCACTCGCTAAAAGTGTTCTTCAGCAAAAGTAGGCTATATCCGATGGTAACCTTTGACCTGGAGACAAACAGGATTCATTTGAGGAAATCATTTAACATAAATGTTATGCTGACGGAGCGTTTAAAGCTAAAATGAGCAGCTTGAAATCGTCTGTGTGTTATCACAGTTCGGACCTCCTGTGTCAAGTTTTAAACACTTGTCACTCGTCTTAGGTTGTTAACCTTTACATTGTTAAGCCTGAGGAACAACGAAAGGAAGCAAATATTGACTGGAGGCAGTGTTTGTCTCTGTAGAAAAGGCAACATCTTCGCCATGATTTCAGAATGTATCAGTTGGTCTTGTTTGTCAAAGGTTAACCTCTTCAGTGCTTATCTGTCTGCATTCTACCGTTGTTCTAGTTGCTACAAATGCCTCCCTTTAACAGTGAGAGAAAAAAACTCTGCTGCCTGCAAACTAGCAACATATCTATAGGACGTGGCCATGATCACAACATCTGGGCTCATGGTTGAGGTTTCATGTTTTTTGTCAGGAAACCATATTAAAACATCAGTGGTCTCTACACAACAACTGTTCCGTCAAAATAAGCGAGTTGATGCCGTTTTTAAATGTAGGGGAACCTGCTTAACACGGTCTACATGCCAGTAGACAAATATGTCTTTCTGTTTCTCTTTTTGTAGTGTCATGTTTGAAGCAGTAGAAATGGATGAACAGCTGAATGTTTTATTTTGTGTCATGTTGAGTTTGAATGAAGTTGATTTTACGATGATAATCAAGGTAAAATAACTCTTTGTTGTCCATGAAGTTTTGTAACTTTGACAAAGACATTGTTATGTTTTTATTAGGGCCGGGACTTTAACGCGTTAATTAAGATTAATTAATTACACAAAAATTAACGCGTTAAAAAAATTAACGCATTTTAATCGCACTTATTTTTGCACCGCGGAACGTTTCTCACTGGATGAGTTTCAGGCGTACCGATTATACTGGAGCACCAACTAACGTTCATGACTTCAGACAACAACAAACCACAGTGAACAACAGTGGGAAATGTTGTTTTAAAAAACGGACGGATGGAAGCGTCGATAAGAGCACGGTTGTGTGCAAATTATGCAAAAAGGAATTCGCATATCACCGCAGCACATCAAGCCTCAAGTATCACCTCAATGCAAAACATATAGCAGCTAGCGTGGAAGCTAGCGTGGACGTTAGCCTCTTTTATCGCATTCACACCATACAGTCTATGGTTCACACCAAAAAGAGCCGGTACTAAAATTAGTTCATGAGAACCATTTTACCCCCCACGAAAGTCCCTGCTAGAGAGCAGAGAGCTGCTAGAGAGCAGGGACTTTCGTACGGCTCTCTTGTGAGAAAAGAGCTATATTTCTGATTGGCTGGAAGGATTGCAAACCACGCCCCGTAAAACTCCCAAAAAGTTTGGTGAAGCCGCCATTTTATTATCCTCGCATTAGCATTATTAGCATTAGCCCAGCGCAGAAACGCAGAGAGACTAACTTATGGCAACACAAAATAAAACATGGGAGCGGTGGAGATGAGGAGGTGTCGGCGTTCTGGCGATTTACTCGGAAGGCTTCAGTAGAAGCTGCTGGGAGTCCCAGCAGCTTCTACTGAAGCCAGTCCCTAACTCCGGGGACTTCCGGCCGGGGACTTTGGGCGGCAGTATACGCCGTGAAGTGGTTTGCGGCCTGCCAGTAAACCCAAAGCAGAAGAAGAAGAAGTGACGTCAGCGGCTTCATTTGCCTAATCCACCCCCAGGTTCAAAGAGTTCTCATGAACTAAATTCTCATGAACCTTTGTGGGAAAAGTACTGCGGTGTGAATGCGCCTAATGGTATACTAAAATCCATGTGAAAAAAATTGCTTCTCACTGTTCTCAGGTCAAATATTTATATGCGATTAAAAATGCGATTAATTTCGATTAATTAATTACAAAGCCTCTAATTAATTAGATTAATTTTTTTAATCGAGTCCCGGCCCTAGTTTTTATATTAATAAATTAAATACTTTGATTTTCTTAATTATATATTCAGTTCAACGTGGGTCAAGTAACATTGTGCCCCGTCTCTACTGCATTTCAATCATTTGTCCAGGGAATTATTGTAGGCTGATTTCCACCTGAGACGGGCCAGATGTTGGCAGGTGTTAGTGTGTTTTCGTGCTGTGGGAAGAGGGCTTCACTGACCTTTCGAATGGGCATGGTCTCTCCATGGGAGCTCACCACCTCCACCTCTATGCGATCCATCAGACCCTCCAGCTGGTCCCGGACGTCCCGGGCTCTTCTCATGGAGCGGAACTGGATGAAGTTCTCGTAGCACCACTGTGTGGAGTAATCGCTCTCCAGCCACTGAGGGACAAAGCATCATCACTCAGTTAGTACTTTGGAGATTAAACAATGGCTACCAACATGGGGATGTCGCAGTGGACAACTGGACCTTCTGTAGACACACACACACACACACACACACACACACACACACACACACAACACACACACACACACACACACACACACACACACACACACACACACACACACACACACACACACACACACACACACACACACACACACACACACACACACACACACACACACACACACACACACACACACACACACACACACACACACACACCACACACACACACACACCACACACACACACACACTACACACACCACACACACACACACCACACACACACACACACACACACACACACACACACACACACACACACACACACAGTACATCCTCCGCCGCGCCAAACGTTACAAATCAACGTAACACTGTAATATTACAGATCAACAACACAGATACGATTCTCATTTATTCATTTGACATACATTTTATTTATATAATTAAATCCATTTTTCGTTTGTTTTATCTGAGTGTTCCAGGGTATTCTCTGAATACCTTGAAGGCCCTGACGGTTGGCCACTGGGATGTCGTTCCTACAAGAGTTATTTGAGGATTTAAGAGATGT
This sequence comes from Gymnodraco acuticeps, assembly GCF_902827175.1. Lineage (NCBI taxonomy): Eukaryota > Metazoa > Chordata > Actinopteri > Perciformes > Bathydraconidae > Gymnodraco > Gymnodraco acuticeps. Next base: position 3,403,434 of record NW_022989977.1, read on the forward strand.
ATAACAAAGTCATGCTACGGAGGAAGACCCATCACTATATCCAAGACTGAAATATCTCAACAGCTGTGGGATGGATTAAAGTTTGTACACACATTCACCAAAGGATGAATCATACTGATGGCTAATTAAATGTGTCATTGTTTAATCTTAGAAACAATTAAAATCCTGTCTTTTAAGCAATTACTTTTATCGCTAGTTAACAGCCTAGTAGTTTATTATTCCTCAGCCGGTCTAAACAAGTCTTAAAATAGACGGATGTAAAGACATGCTTACCTTGACATACACTAAATAGTTGTCTACCGGGTCAAAGATAATATGAACATTCCTAGTTGTTTCCATTAGACACCAATCATGAACACTAACTACATAAGCTTCACAAAGACAGGTTTTCAGGCAGGTTTGGATTGCATTACTCTTTTGAATTGTATTTTGAACATGTCTTCAACTGTAACCGCTGCGGTGTTTCTACCTGTGTGTAGACGTTGAGCAGCACCATGTGGTCTCCTCCTGGCACCACAAAGTTCTGCCTGGCGTTGTCGGCATGTACCACCTTGTCTTTGGGCCGGTAGAAAATAGAGTTGTTCACCGACAGCATGGCTGCTATCGTCAACACTTCCTCCGAACACTTGTATCTGGAAGGAGATGGAGAACAATTGAAAGAAATGTATAAAACTGCAGAGAGAGAAAGCAGAAACAATATTGATAAGCCACCTCTGAAGTACACAAGCTTTTACTTTGGACTCAAATGCATTCACTTAATAACAATAAACCATTTTTGGAAGATTTACGTTGTTCATATCCAGTAACCCAAATGCATCCTTTTATATCATTTAACAAAAGGTCACAAAGCTACAATACAAAGGGCATACCAAAAGACTTATTTTCTTATTTCTGGCAGCTCACACACTGGACAGATTCGACTTTCTTTATCTAAAGCAGTTTTTCTCACGTTGATATATTAAGAGTAACAAAAGCTCAAATTTGAACTTGTTTTTTATCACAAAGTAGGCAACACGACTTGTTTAACCATTCCTCCCTAAGAGGTTATTGTCATGGAACACAAATAAGAATGTATTAGCAGTTAGAATGCAGCTTTTATTTTGAAATGTACTTTGAAAGAGATGGCACTTCCTTTGTGGCTATGACCACTTCCTTAAGTTCCAGGAAGTCTTTTTACACATGGACACTAATGCAATAAGCATGTAATGGGAGCACTCGCTGCAGAATCCCCATCCATCCTTCATTCTAAGCCCAAAACGTGGCATTATCATTTCACTGTACTGTTCTCGTTTTCAACGTGTGGATATTGAAACTTAACAGCCAGCTAAACTCTCCTCAGCATCCTCCCAAATACAACACCTGCCTGTTACTTGGAGGAATGATGCTGAGGAGAGTTTAGCTGGCTGTTAAGTTTCAATATCCACACGTTGAAAACGAGAACAGTACAGTGATCAATCTTAAATTCTTTATTTACAACAAATACCAAGTTCCCCGTTTGCTGTTCATCCAATTTAAATAACATTTTGGTTTGTTTGTTATTATCTGGTAATGCGTCGAAGGATTATGCTTCTTTATCAGACTGGAGACTTACTGCTCGGAGGCGAGAATCATCTTGCTCAGCATGGGGTCCACCGGGAGCTCAGCCATTCTGCGTCCCAGCTGACGGCAGACAAACAAAAACAAACAGATAAGATAAACAATGAAATACTTAATTAGTTCATTAAATAAACAAATACCCGATGAAAGAAAGTAGTGATGCATTCACCAACACTCTCTAAAGAACATCCTCACATATTTGTTGATCACATACAAACAACACAAGCCTGGAAATAACAGCTTTAAGTTGTGTGCGGGATGTCAGGTGTCAAAAACCTCAGGTATGCACAGTCTGTCATGCAAATATGTAGATGCTCAGCATGAAGATAGACAGATTATTTGTGCAAAATGTACGTATCTTGTTTGTGTTGTAAAAGTTAAGAATGTAAAAGATGGTTCTTATTTCTACTTACTGACTCGAGTGCGAGATAAAGATCATTTGGGTGGAATAATTCACCGATTGCTTGTTGTACTTGCTTGATATGACAATGATTGTTGTATTGTGAAAGGTTTTTAGGGGGTTAGGGTACTTAATTACTCAAAAAACGTGTAACACTAGAAAAACGGGACACAGGTCTAATAGTGTAACTATGGTGACTGTACATCTGGCTTTTAGTTGATAAATGCTCCACTAACTTCACCAGATAGTCGCTAACTATCTCTGTCTGTTGTCGGGAGCTGAGCAGGAGGTGTTAGGTGCTACTTTACAGATCTTTTACTGAAATCAGGAGCCTGCTGCAGCCAAAAGCAAAGCCATGAGAGCAGCCGGAGTTAACCAAACATAAGAAGTGGACCACCTGTTGAGCCCTGAGCCTGTTTTTAAGGCCTCAGGCTCGAGAATGACATGCCCACAACAAATGACTATATCTTCACTTCTAAAAGAGGTAAATTAAAAAAAAAAAAATCTCAAAGTAATGAGAAAGCTGTAAGTTAGATGTAGAAAAGTCAGAATCAATATAGATGTTTTTTATTTTAAAGTAAATTCAGATTGAACACAGTAAAAAAAATGTAAATTATAGTGTCCGTCCAAAAATAAAACATTACTTATAGTGAAAACCAACCTTGAATGATGGGTTAGTAGACTAAAAGCTTTAGGAATCCAAACTATAACATATAATAAGTACCCTGTATCAAGATTGATGCAAAACAAGTGACATTTGACCTTTTAGAAAGTATTTAGAGAAAAAAAAACACTTCTGGGGTCATTTGGGTGGATTTTCCATATCTCTGGAACCCATTGGTCGATGATGATTGACATCTCTTTCTAACCGTTAGAGCCAATAGAATCGAAGGGAAGTTCTTCAAATCTAAACATTACACATTGGTGAATGAGTGATGCGCAGCCAGAATGCCCAAAACCGGAAGCTGTCATACACTCTCGTAGCTATCATAATAGCTATATATGAAAACTCAGTTTTTGCCATAAATATGAAGACGGATTATCAGTAATCATTCAAAGTGACCGACACATTGGATAAACCTATGGATTAACCTTCAGCAGCGCTTTTATCGTTTTAATGCCATTGAACACGACTTTTGATCAGAACAACAGCAAAGGTTACACAATGTCCCGTTTTTGCTCCGTAAAGCTACGCCGTGTGATGTCTGGGTTCGCTTCCCCTGCCGCGAGTTTTGATCGCACAGTGATGATACTAATACCTCTAGAATCTGTGGAATCTCAGCTTGCTAGCTGATATCTTATTTGTGCAGATCCGATAAGTAATAAAGTGTTTCTACCGTGAGTTCTGTGCTAAGTGCGTCAGCATTTTTTCGCTCAGGGCTCATTTAGACGCTTCTTGTGAGACTTGTGTTTTGTTTCGGTAAAAATGGCTCGTACCGTCAGTTAGCTGAGTTTCTTCCCGTTAAGTGGGTACGACACATTAATAGGTTGTTAAATGTTAAGAAGTCCTGAGACACAGTTTTGTGAAAAAGAAACCTGCAGTTCCCGGGCTTTTAAAGCTCTGCAAAGCTGAGGGGAGCCTCAGATTCAGGTGATATTTCTCTGTAGGTTCACCCCATGACTGAGCCCTTTCACATCAAATGTGACATATTTGATGCATGTTGTTATATGAATAACAAATTAATCTACTAATAAGTGTAAAAGGGAGTTTGTGGGCCCTGAGTCTGTACCTTGGTCAACTCTCCGAGGTGGTTGAGCGCTCCCAGGGCGTAGAGCTGCTCCAGCGCCAACACCAGAGTCTCGTGAGGAGGTGGGTCCATGAAGTCAAAGTGAATGAGGTCATTGATGCCTGCAAGCAAAAAGGAATACCTTATTGCACATCCACAAAATCAGTTTATTGGTCTCTATGTCCCACCAGAGAGTGGATCCCCCACACACCTAGACTCTTCAGCAGCAGGACGACATTTCCCAAGTTGGTCCTCTGAATCTCGGGCACAGTCGATTCCTCCATCTCATGTTTAAAGGCCCAGGCTGTGTAAAGCCTGAAACATTTCCCAGCAGCCACTCTGCCTGCACGGCCTGCTCTCTGGTTGGCTGAAGCCTGAGAGTGAAACAGAGACAGACAGCAGGAGGTGACAAAACGTTTACAGGCACTAATAATTAGCCTTTCTAAAATATCCCAGCTTTAGCCTGCGTAAGGGACTTTTGAAAACCTCTCCACCTCACTTCAACATAGACTCCCTGTTTGTTAAGCTTACCCGGGAGCAGGGCGTTACGATTAGGGACTCCATGCCGGTGCGGGCGTTGTAACTCTTCTGTTTGCAGAATCCGGGGTCAATGACGTAGATGATGCCATCTATGGTGAGGGAGGTTTCTGCTATATTGGTAGCAACCACCACCTGGGATTGATAGAGAGAACACACAGTGCCAAGTGATAAAGTGAGTAAGCAACGTTCAAACAAAGCAGGAGGAAGATTAAGTCCAGTTAAACAAAGGGAACAAAGATGTGATAAAGACACCAAGGCTTTAATCTACTGAACAGCACAAGAAAACTAGGAGACTAAGTCTCTAAAACAAATCCCATTGTACTACAGCAGCCTCTATTGGTAGGTAGATACATGTATCATGGACAGTTCATCTTGCTTATTAACTGAGAGATCTATTGTGTTAATTTATATTAAGATATGTTATATGTTCTCATAGTTTACTGACCATTTGTTTCTGCCAAGATGAAATTAATCCTACAGGGATCTACTACACCCAAGATATGACACAAATACACTGTTTTCACACACACATGTAAATATATCTAATATGTATCTATGACCCAATATGTCTATATGTTCATTTTAATTCATTTCTTATTTTATCATTTTTAATTTGGATCTTTTGAATCTGTGCTGTCCTGTTTTTCATCCTTACCCTGTTGCTGTTAAACTACTGAATTTCCCCACAAGGATTAATAAAAGGTTCATCTTATTCTTATATAATTGGAAAGGGAACTAATAGCAGTTATTTAAGTATTGTTCACAGAAATGAAGACATGGTCTCACCTTGCGGGCTCCAGGCGGGGTGGGGTTGAAGATCTTGGCCTGCATGTCTGACGGCAGGTTGGCGTAGATGGGAAGGACCAGCAGCTCGGCTATCTTAGATCCAAGTCGCCTGCATCTCTCCTGAAGCAGCTCGCAACACGCTTCAATCTCCTCCTGCAAGAAAACACAAGAGGTCGGTATCTCCTTTTTCCTTTTCTTGATACAGTCGTTTAGTCAGCAAGAGTTTGTTTGGCCTTTTTCACATCAACCTGATCGAACTGAACTGGTTAACGCTGGTTGTTCTAAACTGAACCATACAGCACTCTCAGACACACATTATAGTTAGAACCATGTCTTGAATGTGCTAAAGACGTAAACAAGGAAGCTTATATGTCTGTACAAACAGGCTGAGGAGTTTTGAGGTGAATATATCTTAATGATTAATTCCAAAATCGACCAATGAAGATATAACATACAAAATACTGAGAAGACCCCCAATCTTCCATTACAATCGTTTCCAAAACTTTAAATCTCTTGATAAAAATCTTGATGAACAATACCTGTCCAGTGAGGAAGACCAGACAGTCTCCGGGCGGCTGGGTGACGTGGATCTGAAGCACCGACACCACGCAAGCTTCCAGGTAGTCTGCTTCTGGAGCCTTGACGACACAACACACAGACACGAACATCAACAGGACAGTTTGATCTTTGCAAGCAGAGATTATATAGTTTCATTTGACCCTGAGGAACTTTGGTCATATTTTTCTTTTTGGTGACCCACATAAATATATATATATATATATATATATATATATATATATCCTTTATTGAACCAGGTAAAGACTTTTCCAAGAGCGACCTGGCTAAGAAGGGCAGCAAATTAACACAGACAATACAGGCAGACAAATACAGCTGTAAAACACAAATAACATTAGCCAGTCAATATGCAAAATAAAATAAAAATCATTCAAAACTGGCTACATTTAAAACGACTTAAATGTTGGTATATACGAGCACTCACATCTACCAATGGTTTCTTGTTCTCTGTCCTTCAAGACGGACTTGAATTTCCCCATAGTGATAACATCTGAGAGTGATAGAGACTGTACATCTGTCCCTGGCTCTAGTATGATGACTTTACTCATCACAACCTTATTTATCTATTGTTCATTCATATTTGTTAAAGTAAGAAATATTATAAATAAGGGAAACTATAGAATAAATAGTGTTCTATCATGATAAACTGGTATTAACAAAAGCAGTGATCTTTGAAAATAAAATGTTGATATCATCTTAATTATACTTTTGTGTTAATAAGATATAGTGGCAATATTTCATACAGTGTTTTATTTCGCTGTCCCTTTTTCATCAAGCAGACAACATTCACTAATTACCAGATATAATGTAATATAATCAAACTAAATTGATATGCTAGTTCCTACTTTGGTGTAGAAGATATCCACGGGGAACCTCCTGCCAGGGATCCTGAAGACAGGCGCGTCGTCAAAGAAGCAGGAGAAGCGCTCGGTGTCCAGAGTGGCGCTCGCCACCAGCACCTTCAGGTCGGGCCTGAAGCGGGCGATGTCTTTGATCAGACCGAACAGGATGTCTGTGTGGAGCGTCCGCTCATGGGCTTCGTCTATGATGACTACACTGCAGGGCGACGGGAGGACAAAACATACAGGTACACATAGGGATGTCAGTGGAGGGTGTTAATGAAATAAATACTAACTGATATTTCCAAAACGCCTGACCCAAATTAAAAGTTGAATGTGTTTCGTGTGATGAGGGGTGTGGTCAGGAGAGCAAAATGAATGAAAACCGCTATCTTTCAAAGACAAAAAATGAAAAATGAATGCTGAAATCAAACCAGGTTAAAAAGGAAAACCTGATGAGAAGATATTTATCTCCTTTTTTGCATTACCTGTAGCTGGCCAAGTCAGGCTCAGTGAGAAACTCTCGGAGCAGCATGCCGTCTGTCATGTACTTGAGAATTGTCCTCTCTGATGTGCAGTCCTCAAAACGAATACTGTAACCCACCTGGAAGAAGGAACAAAAACATAAAAACCCTGATAATACAAAACGGCCAAACGTTTTAATACACAAAAACATGAATTATAGTGAATCCAAAATGATTTCCTTTAGCCAAATGCACAAATAATTAAAAGTGCAAAGCTCACCTCGTTACCCAGCTTAACGCTCATTTCCTGAGCCACTCTAGCAGCTACTGACATGGCTGCCACTCTGCGAGGCTGAGTACATCCGATCTTCATGCCTCCTTGTGTGTAGCCCTGAGAGAGGAACAATGATGGGTAGCATCAGTACAGACTTGGATTTGTTTATACCCTTAACTTCTTCATTACTATGTTGACTTGTATCTCATGTTATTGCCTTTGAGTGGACTTCTGTTATGTATTGCGGTCATGTTTCTACAAGTAACATGGTTAATAACCAAGTGTACCATGATGCTGTAAAACATTAGGAACTGCACTCACATGTTCCAGGAGGTACTGCGGGATCTGGGTGGTCTTGCCAGAGCCCGTCTCCCCCTCAATGACCAGGATCTGGTGCTCTTGGATGGCAGCCAGCAGGTCCTCTCTGTAGGGGAAGATGGGCAGGCTGCGTCTGACCTCCTGCATCGACTGTTTCTTCATCTCCGCCTGGGACAGAGCTATGGCCTCCTCTTCCTGAACACAACATAGTCACATAAAAAAGGCCTACTTCAGATCTCTGGCATTATCTATTTCACAGTTTTTAGCTTTAACGTTAAATCACAGACCAGACACATCTTACCACTAGGTGTCGCACTAGACTAGGCAGCTACTCCAAAGTGAAACAATTAGACGAAGAGAGCCCATGTTGCAGGGATTATAACTGTGCTCTTATTCCGGTTGCCATTTTTTCAACGCTTAAAAAAACGTTAATGTAAAATGTAATCTCATCAGAACGTAACTGTTTATTTTAACCAAAAATACTGTTGTCATGGTGTTGCCTTTGCTCCAACACATCAGTGCAATATCACAATTCTGTGAAGAGCCTTCTATGAAAATTACTCGACCGGTTTGAACACTAAACAATGATTAAAATCGATGCATCCAAACCAGGAATATTCCGTGTTAAAAAACTGTGCTTGGGTAATTGGGCTTACTAATAAATCTGTCATGCTAGTAGACACAAATATACCCTCAAGCTTTTAGCCTCAAGCAGTGACATCAAGAACAACAAACAGACTGGACAAATACTAGCCCAATTGATTTAATCACAACAAAAATGGAGCTTTCAAAAGAATAACCAAGAAGTACCAAAAGAAACGCACCTCTTCAGTGCGAGTTCCCTTCATGGTGATAGCAGTGCTGACGAAGTCGATCATCTCGTCCTCCTCCAGGATCAGCTGGTACTTCTCCTGCTCCAGCTTCATCCCTTGCTCTCTCTCCCTCTTAGCCCCGAAGCTGAGGGAGGCCGTCTTCAGCCTCTCCTCCTCCCAGCGGCCCTGCTCTCCTCCCAGCTCCATGGGATGCTCCTCCAGCTCCAGGTCCCTCTGTGGCACCTCCTAAACAATCAAACCACATACGCACACTTTAGTAGCTGACCGTTTGCGCACATTGTCTCAGAGTGTCACATCCCTGGTTCCCACCTTGTTTCTCTTCTCTTCCGGCATGTAGTATCTGTTCTTCCTCTCATCCTGTTCCTTGGCGCCAGCCTTCTTGTAATCTTTAGCCAGGTCTCGGAGGTTGCGTTTGTATTCCAACTCCTTTCTCTCCCTCTCAGTCAGCTCGTCTGTATGGAAAAGGTACTCGTCGTCATGGATCTCTGCCTCCAAATCTTCCAGCTTCTCTGCCTCCCTCTTCTTTAGGTAATCCCAACGAGAGCGCTTCCTCAACTCTGGCAACTAGAGAGGAACACAGGAACGGGTGGATCAGAAACTATAGTACATAGTTAGATATTTAACAACTTTTTTTAATTCTCTCAAACCACATCTTTTAACACCTAAGGGTAAAGTCATTAAGAAGTACACATGTGACCATGACATATTATGCTGTTTATCAATATAACATTTGAAACTCGTCAGTCTACCATGTTATTCTGGTCGTCTTCAGCCATTTTCAGCCTCTTCTGAGCTTCCTCATACGCCTGGGGAAAACAAACAAAAGGTGAAGATGTTAAGCTGCTTGATACATTGAGCTGCATTTGATCAAATGCCTGTGATGTGTTGAAGATGTTCTTGTCTCCCACCTTCTTGTCAGTCCTCTCTGTTATGTTGCGGGTCTTGTCCTTGTCTTTCAGCTTCACTCGCTCTGCAAATGCATCTCGCGCTTCAATGTCCTGCTGTCGCTCCCTTTCTTCCTTCTCCCACTCTTCTTCTTCTTCTTCATCGTCGTTGTTCTTGAGAGACTTCTGATCCCCTTGGCTTGAATTGCCCGCGATATTGGAAACAACATGCATTAGTCATCAGTTATATAAAGCACCCCAGTATTACAAGTACCCAAAGTTAACCGTAGTAGTCCCTGGATACAAACATATTTATAATTTGCGACTCTTTTCTTTATTTTTTTACATCCAATTGCTCACCATCTCTCATTGTGTTCTTCTTACATGTTTTGTTTTTAACAGGTTACAATCAGGTTTAAATATTGCCAAGGTAAGTCGATTCTTAATGTTAATATAGGTGGGACTGTGTAAACAGTTTCTTCTCTGGTTGGAAACAGTTTAAAAAAGAAAAAAAGAATATCTGAATTACCGTTTAGGTGCTTCCTCCTCACTTGAAGACTCACTCTCTTTCTTTTGTCTGATGTGCTTCCTCCTGTTCCCTTTATCTTTGCTTTTCTTTTTCCCTTTCTGTTTCTCAACCACAACTTCTCCATCACTGTCGCTGTCCTCCAGTAACGTGTATGTCCGATTCTTCTTGTCCATTTCAATGGCTTCCCGTTCCATCGCCCGGGCTGGTTTCTCCACAACCTGTTTGCGAGGAATCTATAACAAGCATGGTAAAAGATTGTTAGAGGTTTTATTCCACCAAAACCATACTGAACTACAACAACTATGGTACTATGTATGTTTTGGCAAAAAGTCTAAACTCAATTAAACTCTTACTCACACTTGTAATACAATCATGCATCCCAATGTGCTTCATATAGCAGGAATAGAACGGCACGGACAAAAAAGAAGAAAAAAAACCCCATCAATAATAGAGTTTTGCCATACCTTGTCAAAAAGCTCTTTCGCAAAGGCAACCACACTCGGTTCAATGTCAATCGTGCCCGTCTTCTCCAGTCGCTCCACAAAGTCTTCAGAACTGGAGGCTCTCCTTGCAGTGCCGATCATGAATTGAGACACATATCTGTCACTCAACCCGAGAATGTCATGGAGACGGTCATTCACCCACTGCTCCAGATTGGCCATGGTGCCTGTTCAAGGATCACAACAACAGACAATCGTTTTTCTTAATGCTGGTGCTGATGTTGAATATTAAAATATAAAGGAAGCCGGTGGCTACAACCAAACATCCAAAATAGGTGGTTTATTAACACATAGGTAAAGTCATCATTTTAATTTTCCCTGATTTTTATTTTTAAATTAAAATGGTTGATTACCGCAGGACGAAAGAAGGTAACATTTAAAAATGAAGGAATGACTATGAGCTAAACTCGTTAAACACACATAAGAAAGAACAAGAAATAGAAATAAAGAATAGAATAAAATGACGTCAATACGTTGAAACAAATAAGATAAAGTATGTTAAACATGTTTGTATTAAAACGAAAGAGCATTGCCGTTTTTAGATGTTGAAGTTTTTTGCAGATATGTGCAAAATGGTCCAAATAACAACGTGTTTCACAGCATTACATGTGAATACTATGTACAGACTATGTACAAACTAGAGATACAACCTAGTCTCATTTGTTTTTCTGGAAAGTAAAATGCAAATTGGGAAAGTAAAAATGTTGACACAGTCCTGGAAAAGTAAAAAGTATACTAGCTAGAGCTTAACTAGTATGTCTAGCTATATTCCTTGACAGTTCACTAGACCTTACATTTCAATGGTGCACTAGTGAGCTAGTCTGCTTTTCTTTTTGCAGGGTGGGCTTTAACTTTAGATTAAAAACAATAACGTACAGTTCTTTCTTTGACACATAAGCTACTCATTGATTTCACTTACCGCTTCTCAAAATGCTCAAACAACGTTGTTGTTATGGTCGAAGTAGCAGGCTGTGTGTTAGCTAACTCCAGCTACAAGTGTTGTTTTAGCTTGAGATGCAGCTCACAAGCTCCCGGTAAGAACACTTAAAGGATACATCCTTTAGCAGCCGTCTATAATTATGTATTTGTGGCTTTATTTTTCCAGACAAAACACCGTACAAATAACAATAATGAATTAAAGTTTTGCAACGTTAGCTCTGCACACGCTGAAGTAGGAAGCGGAATGACGTCATGTACAAATAAACGAAGAAGACTGCAGCGCTTATTGTCCCCTAGTGGCCATCTGGAAAACAACACGGTGTTAACTTTAAACAGTCTATTGGTTTTACAAATGTATAGTCAGACTACATCAGGGGTGCCCAACCTTTTTTGAACCGAGAGCTACTTTTACAGGTAAATACACACTTCTACTTGTATAAAACTGACCTTTGTATGATTAATACTTCATAAAATACTGCAGATCCTTTATCTTAGCTCTTTCTAATCTACACACATACAAGTATTTAACTGAAAGTTACACAACGGTGTTGTTGATACAGAGTTGGAGTTTATTCACACGTCACATACTTCAGTGGATAATGTTTTCAAGAAATATTGAACAATGCTGCCACATATGACAGGAAAAAAAGAAAATACACTGAACCCTTTCTTTGCCATTATATAAAAATAGTGTTGCTCCAAAAGTATACATTAGGCTTACTAATAAGACAACTCAGATCTGAAGCTATGAATCTGCTGCCAAAGTGCAATAAAAAAGACAAAATTAATAGAATCAAACCCTTTTCTTTTTTTTGCATTTTAGTAGAGTATAAAAATAAATGCCTTTAAAATAGGATGCAAGCAACACTAGTTTCTTAACCTGAATTGATAATAGACTATAATCAATTTAAACAGAACAGATCTTAATGTTTGCCTTCTTATACCATTTTGTACAATAATTATAATGAATAAGTTCAAACAAACTAAAACTTACAGCTGATTAATAACGGTATCTAACTTGAGTTTTTATTATGTCAAAAACCTGTTGAAATGCTACTGTTATTTTTACTGTCCCCCTAAAGCGCATCGGCAGCCTCCAGGAATGCTTCTTTCACAACTTCGCCGTCTTCGAAATACTTCATGTGTTTCGCAAGAACGTGATAAGATGCTATGGTAGCAGCCTTGCTCTTGTTGTTGGGCCTGGTGAAAATGGACTGCTGTGCATTTAGCGGTCCTTTCAGGTCCCTCACCTTTTGGAGCGTAGGGCAGAATTAGGAGGGAATTCCGTCTCGTAGCGTTTGTGCACTGTTTTGAAATGCCGCTCCTAAATTACCCTTCTTCGATAAAGCCACGCTCGCATTGCAGATAAGACAGATGGACTTTGAATTGGAATAGATACAAAAAATAATCATCCTCCCACTCCGAGTGAAAATGATATATTTTGGGCTCTTTTGCTTCTGTCATTTATTGTGGTCTTGTGTGCGGACTGTCACTCCTGTTGTCACGGACAACGTCAGCAAACTAGTACCCACTGCCCACTAGCCACGCCCCGATACCAATCACAAAGCTTTGATGCGTTCAAGTGCATTATTTTGGCACAGGAAGATTATTTGTTTGGACATTAACGATAAAACAAAATATTGTTTCTCTATTTTTAGACACATCTCGCGATCGACTGGTTGGGCACCCCTACATTATAACTGTAAAGGTTGTGGGCCACTCAATATAGGCCTACAATTTGCAATCCAAGTAGGCCTACTGATACATTATAAAGAACAGTCTACTGTAGAATTATTGCATTCAAACTTGAAGAACAAAAGTCTTAGCATTAAAATATTAAAATACCTGAAGCAAAATAAGTCAGTATGCAAAAATGAACAATTTCAGAATGATATATGGCATTGCAGTTATTGATGCATTAACGTGCATGCATACACCACTTTAATTAGAAGTATATTAGAAGTATAATATTAGAAGTATAATCATATTATGTTTTAATGACCAAACGTCACACTATAATACTGCTTAAAGTCGGTCTAAAAGATGGATGAGTCCTCAGCACTACGTAACTGAGAGACTTAAAAGAGATGTGAGTGACCACCTTCGGAAAAAACGACACACTATTTCAGTATGATTATGAGGAAGTGCGCTGATGCTCTCCAAGTCTAAAATCAAAAGTTGAAAGATATTTAAAGTTCCTCATCAGGACGTTTAAAGACATCATCTCCTCCTGCGGCACCTCACTCGATCCTCAGCCCGGACAGAGGGCTCGTCAGTGGCCGGAAGGAGAGATGAAGACCCCGCAGATGATCCGAAATTCCCCGGTGCCTCTTCTGCTGCTGCTGACAGGAGTCTGCATCAACGGGTACAAGCCTGTCATCATAGTGCATGGCCTGTTCGATGGGCCGAAAGAGTTCAAAACGATGTTTCGTTACATAAACAAGGTAGGTTTCCAAAAGCTAAATATGTGAAAAGTGTTTAATTTAGGGAGAGACTTCTGAAAGACAGAAAAAGCTCAGACCTTCAAAAAACAAAACAAAAGAGCAGAACATAGAAACGAATACCCTAGGAAATGTTTATAAGTAAAGGTTATATTAATGTATTCAAATAGTGAGGCATTACCTTGTAAGCATCTATTTACAGCTTGTAAAAGTGCTTTTAACTACTTTGTAATTAACAAAATAATACATCATCATTTATGAGATGGTTATTTTGTGTATCAAAAGTCTGAATCTGCATACATTGATGACTAAATCATCTTCAAAGTATACCATTTATTTAACAAAACTATTTATAAAACATGATATTTGTTCCATCAGTGAGGCACCACTCAGTTGAATTATTTGAATGGACCGGTCAAACATCCAATTAAACCCAAAATAATTTATTAAACGTATTGCAGGCTTAATATCTACAGCAGGGGTGCCCAACCTTTTTTGAACCGAGAGCTACTTTTAAAGTTGCCAGTCTGCCGAGATCTACCAGTCCAAATAGAGAGGCGTAGCCATTACATTACATTACTGACAACCAGGTAAATACACACTTCTACTTGTATAAAACTGACCTTTGTACGATTAATACTTCATAAAATACTGCAGATCCTTTATCTTACCTCTTTCTAATCTACACACATACAAGTATTTAACTGAAGTTACACAACAGTGTTGTTGATACAGAGTTGGAGTTTATTCACACGTCATGTGGGTAATGTTTTCAAGAAACATTGAACAGTACTGCCACATATGACACATGGAAAAAAGAAAAGACTCTGAACCCTTTCTTTGCCATTATATAAAAATAGTGTTGCTACAAAAGTATAAATGAGGCTTACTAATAAGACAACTCAGATCTGAAGCTACACAGGAATCTGCTGCCGAAGTGCAATAAAAAAGACAAAATTAATATAATCAAACCCTTTTTTTGTTGCATTTTAGTAGAGTATAAAAATAAATGCCTTTAAAATAGGATGCAAGCAGTTTCTTAACCTGAATTGATAATAGACTATAATCAATTTAAGTTTGCATTCTTATACCATTTTGTACAATAATTATAATGAATACATTCAAACAAATTAAAACTTACAGCAGATTAATAACGGTATCTAACTTGAGTTTTTATTATATCAAAAACCTGTTGAAATGCTACTGTTATTTTTACTGTCCCCAAAAAGCTCATCGGCAGCCTCCATGAATGCTTCTTTCACAACTTCGCCGTCTTTGAAAGACTTCATGTGTTTCGCAAGAACGTGACTGACACGATAAGATGCTATGGTAGCAGCCTTGCTCTTGTTGTTGGGCCTGGTGGAAATGGACTGCTGTGCATGTAGCTGTCCTTTCAGGCCCCTCCCCTTTTGGGAGCGTAGGGCAGAATTAGGAGGGAATTCCGTCTCGTAGCGTTTGTGCACTGTTTTGAAATGCCGCTCCTAAATTACCCTTATTCGATAAAGCCACGCTCGCATTGCAGATGAGACAGATGGACTTTGAATTGGAATAGATACAAAAATAATCATCCTCCCACTCGGAGTGAGAATTAGGCCTATATATGTTTTGCTTCTGCCATAATTGCGGTCTTGTGTGTGTGCGGACTGTCACTCCTGTTGACACGAACAACGTTGGCAAACTAGTGCACACTGCCCACTGCTCACCAGCTACACCGGCCAGCCACACATGGGGTCACGCCGGCCAATCACAAAGCTTTGATGCGTTCAAGTGCATTATTCTGGCACAGGAAGTTATGTTACAGGACATTAACGATAAAACAGAATATTGTTGTTCTATTTTTAGACACATCTCGCGATCGACTGGGAATCTCCCCACGATCGACCGGTCGATCGCGATCGACTGGTTGGGCACCCCTGATCTACAGTATAGCGATGCAGATTATTCTAAAGGCAGTCAGATTTCAAGAAGAGTGAAAATCAGCAAGCAGTTTTAATGTTAGGATTTCTGGCTCTCTGTCATATCTTATTTCTCCAGATCAGTTTTGTTTTAGAAGAATTAGAATATAATTGAATGATGGGATGAAACCCTCTTTTAATGTTCACACATGCAGAGCACACAGCACACACAGTGAAATGTGTTCTCTGCATTTAACCCATCCTAGTACTAGGAGCAGTGGGCAGCTATTGTACAGCGCCCGGGGAGCAATGGGAGTGAGGGGGGAAGGGGGGTGTCCGGTGCCTTGCTCAAGGGCACCACGGCAGGGCAGGAGGTGAAATGGGACCTCTCCAAGTAGCAGTCAACACTCCATATTTAGGTCTGGTCGGGGACTTGAACCGGCGACCCTACAGCTCCCAGTCCAAGCACCTACTGCCGGACATGACACCCACCTGACTGAATCGAATAATAACATAAACAGAAATCAGACTGGTAGTTTGCTGACTGTTGATTTGTTCTGTGTTCACCAGGGTTTTGTAACTTCCTTTGAATGATTGTATTCCTAGGTGCATCCAGGCACTGAGGTGAAGGTGATTGACTTGTATGACAACCTGTCCAGTCTGAAGCCCATGTGGATGCAGGTGCAAGGTTTCAGTAAAGCCTTCGACGACATCGTGCAAAAGGCTCCTGATGGCGTCCATCTTCTGTGCTTCTCACAAGGTCCTAACACTGCATCAAACAACATACACTATTTAGCCATATAGGAAAATGTCTCTAAGCATAAAGCATCTACATCTGACAAAAGTCTTCATCTGTAATGCTACCCTAAGAACTAGCAATGTGTTTCAAAGCTGTTTATTTTGTATCTTAACTAGGTTTATTTTAAGACAAATGTACATCAGCAGGATTTGGGGTCTTGACTTTAGTATTGGACTGCTTCAGTGTAAAGAGAGTCATCAGTCAGTCTGACAGAGACCAAGATAATGTGGAACAACTTTGGGTGTTATAATCTGTGCAAGGACAATCTCACAGAGCAAAGGAGAACAGTGTCAATTCAACCAAATATCCATCATGAGTATATGTAAGAATATTAAGTTAACAAAGTTGCAAAAAACAATGCCGCAAGAAGGTTGTTGATTGCATGACCTTGATGATCTGATTTGCCTTTCACACACACACACACACACACACACACACACACACACACACACACACACACACACACACACACACACACACACACACACACACACACACACACACACACACACACACACACACACACACACACACACACACACACACACACACACACACACATACACACATACGCATACATCAGAACAGTATACATATGTGGCCAAACGTTCATGAACAAGGACTAAACACAGACACACAGCTGTGCAGTGCAATGCAATATTTAACCCATATGTTCAAAAGACACCTGACCTGCCCAAACATACATGAAGTTGAGGAACAATATCATGTCAACTCTTACTTCCTTATTTCGGGCATACCGAAATAAGCACCTTTTTCTACTGAAGTGGCTCATGGTTTAGCTTTTAAGAAAACCTTTAACCAACTATTATGGACCGATGTCATTACGTTTAGTAGAGAACTATAGACTATGGTCCACTTGTTTTAACGTACCCTGCAAAATATCTCAAACATATAGGCAAATCTATTTTATTCCGATGATGACTTTGAAAATTCTTTGACTTTCCTCTAATGCCACCAATAGGTTTTAGTTAAATGTCTTAACAAGAAACAAACTGTCAATCATTATGTATATGAGTTTCCAATGATATATAAACCAATACCTTGCAAAAACTACTATCATTCCCCTCAGCATCAGCTTTGTTTGTGTTTATTGCTAGTTAGCAAATGTTTGCATGCTTGATGTGAAAACATTTAGGTTAAAATGATTAAATTACATAAAACACACAATAAAACCACAAAGTATTATATACTTGTTTATGTTGAAAACAATGTGACTCTGTTGGGCTGTGATCGACTGGATGGTCTTGATCCAGGATCCGGAGATACTCGGGATACTACGATAGTGAACATGGTCAACATTGTACTCATTTTAAAGTGTTAGCATGCTTTGGTTAGCATTAGTTAAAAAACAATGCTATGTCAAATGTAAAAAGAAGCAAACTCTTACATTTTCAGTATGTTTTCTCCTCAAAGAGCAGGTTTCATACTAGTTAAATGGTCTGCTGTGATCCAAAAGCCCTAATGGAGGAGATAGTAAGATGGATGGATAACATATTATATGGTTTTAGGCCTACATTAATATACATTTCTTCTAAGTACAGCCTCACAACCACTAGCCATTAAGGATAGTAGAAAATATCCAGTTTTGCTAGAACCTGATGAAACACCTGCAGTGGAAGGCGCCAACTTAGTAATCAGAGTCATAACGTTCCAACCCTTATGAGATGCATTTTAGAGAAATTAAAAGAATAACTGCATCACATCTTATACTCTAAACTGGTTTGTCAGCATTGGCTTGATGTTGTGTCCTCTCCTTTTCTTTTAAAGGTGGTTTAATTTGTCGAGCACTTCTCTCCATGGCTCCAGATCACAAAGTGCACACCTTCATTTCACTGTCGTCCCCACAGGCCGGGCAGTATGGAAGTAAGGGAGCTTCATTTTGAGTTTTAATCCTGTCTGTATAACCCTTGTCCTCAAGGTAATAATGACATTTTAGGACTATCAGTTAATTCATAAGAACTTGTAACAGTAATGATTGGTCTTAGATCCTAAAGCAGAGGTTTTCAAAGTGGGAGGAGCAGAGTCTCAGTGAATGGAAAACACTATGCCACCAGTTATTTGTTAAAGAGACGGTTCATTTACAGTTTGGGTGATTTCTACTTTGCCAAAACAGAAACAAATAACTGCCTAAGGATAGACCTTTTCTATGTAATCGGATGTTATATTTAACAACAATATTAGGCTATTTTGGCTCAATTGTTGACAGTTATAGTTCAAATAATGATTTTGATCCAATGGACATGCATTTATTGAGTGAAACTAAGAAAGTAAAGGGGTCAGGGAGCACCTTTTTCCAAGCTTTGTCTAAAGGGAGGCCCAAAGTCTCAGAAACCCCTGTTCTTAATTTCCAAACACTTCTTTACTCCACAGACACAGAATACCTGAAGCGGGTATTTCCTGACTTCGTGAAGAAGACTTTGTTTCGTATTTGCTACAACAGAGTGGGACAGAAAGTGTCTATCTGCGACTACTGGAACGGTGAGCATGATGATTTGAAAAGCAGAACAATTTAAGCTTTAACTGAGGAGAACCAGCACCTATAGTATTATATTCCCTGTTGAAAAGACAATACATATATCTATGAATAATTTCTCCACAGACCCTCACCATAGGTCCCGCTACCTGCAGAGCAACAGCTTTCTGGCGTTGCTCAACGGGGACAGACCTCACGGCAAAATGAAAGGTAGTGAAATTAATTAATTAAATGAGCTGTATACTTTTGCATGTGCAGTAAACATGTACAGACATGTATTTCTACATTTGACCTTCTCAGCATGGAGGGAAAACTTCCTGCGCATCAAGAATCTTGTGCTGATTGGAGGACCAGACGATGGCGTCATCACACCATGGCAGTCAAGGTTTCATCAAATTTACAATTTGTTCTTCAGTTTATTCTCCTTAATTTTTAAATGTTTGGGAAAAATACAAATAATTATTTAGTTTAGTTGAATATATTAGCATTCTTTACATAATGTCCTGGTATATATTTTCTCTAACAATGACGACATGCTAAAATACAAACATACTAAAAGATGGTTATTGGGTTGTTTACATTAATTTAAAAAAATCAGCAAAACACAGGAAGAAAACATGAACACAAAATGAACAAAAACAACAATAAAAAAAAAAGGCTAACTGAATAAACTATCACTTCCACAATTCTCATGATATCTGAAAAAAACCCAACCATTAATTATGTTTGCTTTTTCCTGCATTTTGCAAATAAAAAAAAATGTTTTTTATGGCATTAAAGTCTTTATAACAATTACAACTTTAATACGCACATGCATGCCAATATGAACGTTGTTTTTTTAATGGAGACCTGATGTTGCAATTGTCCTTTAATTATTTTATGATGCCAATTTTTTAGGGGAATGCTAGCTTTAAAATTAATACATTTTTATTTTAGAAAACGTGTGCATGTGAGTGCCACATTTCCCCCAAAATCTCCTTACATACATATTGAGGTGCCAAACAATGAAATGGTTTCTAACAGAGTCTTCAAAATGTGTGTTGGGTGAACAGTTTCTGGTCAAAACTGCAGCATCGGTTTCAAGAAGTCTTCACCTAGACTGACTGTTTCCCTTTTTTTTTTTCCACACAGCCACTTCGGATTCTATGACAGCAACGAAACCATTGTAGAAATGGGGAACCAGGAGGTAAGTTACAAAGTGATGTATGCATACACCATTGTATCACTTCTATATTGACTGAAAGCACCACTTCATTTTTACCCTCTGGGCCCTCTGCATTATTGTAGAGATCTCTCTCTTCCTTTTTCGTAATAACCCTCCCCTCTCCTTTTGAAAGTTTTACAGAAACGATACATTTGGGTTGAAGACGCTAAACGCTCGTGGCGACGTGTCGATGTGCCTTCACTCTGGAGTGAAACACGTTCAGTGGCACTCAAACTACACCGTGTTCAGGAGCTGCATAGAGAAGTGGCTCACTTGAAAACAGAGTGAGAGATGTTAATGCAAGCTATTATTTAACTATAATAGAATATATAATCTAAACTGTATTTCATGTATATGATTTTCATAAAAGACTAAACCAAAATAAAAAAATTTTAAAGCTTCCATTCTTATTTCCTTTATGGCTGTGGGAAAAGAGACAATGGTTCTATATTTTAATGTTGTAGGTTCCAATAATGCATTTTAATAATGCGGTCAATTAACCAATGTTTAAATATTAAGATTGCAGTTATAGTTCACTTCTTTACCAGGTACATTTTTCGATTAAATATACCAAATTCTGAGGACTTTTTCTGCTAGAAATAGTCCATGGTACATTTGTCTAATGAACCTTTTTTATTAGGTTTTCCATTAAAACTTAAACCAAAAGGATACATTGAAATTCAATTTGTTTTAATCATGCTCAGATGGTCTTTCATGCAGGTAAAAGTCAGTCTGAAGCAGGCCATGCAATTCATGAGCCATGAGCGATCAATCTCTGACCTCTGGTGGAAGTTTCTGGTAAAGAGTGAATTCACACAGTGGTGAACACTCATTTGACCTCAACTCTTCGGGGTTAAGCTTTGAGGAATAATATCGAGTCTCAACCCACAGAGTGCAGCTTAGTGATATATTTCTGTCTTATGTGACTTGGTGTTAACTGATACTTTAAGAAGATCTGAAATGTTGTATCTGTATTAAATAAAGTATTGTTGGAACACCAATCTCTTAAGTATTATTTGTATGTTTGTTTTTTCAGACTTCTGCCCAAGCTATATAACTTACAATATAACTACATTGTATTGTGTTCCAGGCGTCATTTGCGCTGGAGACGGGTCCCACATCTACAGGAGAATCCAGTACATTATTGTCTTATCAAACTATTACATTTTTATCAATTTATGACATTGTCAGAGTGGCTTATTCATCTCTTTTATAATGCTCTGGTGTTTTGTTATTATTACTTTGGACAGCAGTCTTTTGTGAGGATGCTAAACTACAATAATAAAAAAAGGCCTTTAGATACAAATCATTTTACAGTACCATTAAGAACAGCCTCAAAACCCATTTGCACAATAAAAGTGAAGAGATAGTCACCATAAAAACGAATATTCTGTCCCTGGTTTAATTTGAACCCTTTAAGAATGATCTTTAATGATCCTGTTTTATTGAAAGTTATGTTATCTATGCACCTTGTCAAGCACATTTTAGGCTACATAATACTCAATGGGCCTCTGACTGCAGAGTATAGGTTACATGTTGACTCTTTAGCCCTTCACACATGATTAGATAAAAGTAGGGCAGGGGCTGTGATCAAACGCATTGATTTTAATTAATGAACTGATTCATGGGGTTGAGTTATGGATTGTGTGTTGGGCTAATAAAAAAAATGTAAAGCTTACACACATATATATAGATTACAATACAAATATAGGATTAGTATATGTTGTTCTGAAATAGTTAAAGTGTTAGTTGTTGTACTTCAAGAAGAAGAAGAAGAAGAAGAAGAAGAAGAAGAAGAAGAAGAAGAAGAAGAAGAAGAAGAAGAAGAAGAAGAAGAAGAAGAAGAAGAAGAAGAAGAAGAAGAAGAAGAAGAAGAAGAAGAAGAAGAAGAAGAAGAAGAAGAAGAAGAAGAAGAAGAAGAAGAAGAAGAACCTTTATTGATCGTATATGTTTTTATATAATTGTTTGGCACAGGAGGTGGGAGAAGCACTCAGAGTAGGCAGGGTCGGCTCTAGAACAAATCGAATGGGGGGGCAATCATTTACCAAGGGGGGGGGGGCACACACTGCCGTCAACAACCAACACACAAACACCAACGCAACTTCAATTTCAAAAAACATGCTGTAAAGTCTATTGTCTTTCACACACACAGGGTGTAGTGCTATTTCCTAGCGCACCTATGACTTGTGCATACATGCACGTTTGTGGCACAACCACCAAAACAGAAACATATGGACATAGGCCACCATATAAAAAGTGTGCAAATGTATTTTGTATCCTATCCATGTGAACATGTTTTAGGTGGGGGGTGGACCTAACCTCCTCTAGGAGGGTCTGGGGGCATGCTCCCCCGGGAAGATTCTTTTTAAAATATTGAAGTTAAATGCATCAATCTGGTGCACTTTGAGAGCAAAATGAAGAGATCTATGGATAGCCTACATCTCTCAGCATCCATATGAAACAGAACTGTACACAGATTTACTTTTTCTTTATGGATATTTTACTAATCACTCCCCTTTTAAACTGTATTCTTGTGTTACTGTCCTATAGTATTTCATACCCGTTTTTCATTTATTCTCTTATTTTTTTAATAACTAGGCTATAGGCTAATGATCATATACATGTGTTCCTCGCAAATACTTGTTTACATAAATGGTGACCAAACCGTTTGAGACCCACTGAGATAACTTACACTAAAGTGAACTATCTAAACACTGAGAGAGTCCTTACCTCTGGCTGAGGTTATACGATCCTCTCAGTCTGACAGGAGAGGACTCTCCTCCACCTTGGTGTAGAAACAGCTCTTTATATCCGTTAGCATAGCTAGCTAACCAGATGCTAACAACATTCCACGTTACCGCTCGCGCACTCACAAAATGCGATCGTGCCACACACACACACACACACACACACACACACACACACACACACACACACACACACACACACACACACACACACACACACACACACACACACACACACACACACAGAGAGAGCCGAGCTTGAATGAAACACAGAGACCCAGAAGTAGGCTACTTGTACTGTACTGTATATCATATTATTTTCGATGGCTTTACTGTATAATCAGTGTAACAGATGAACAGATTGCCACCGGCTTTCATCTAAAACACACAGCCACGTAATGATAACAAAACAAAAGTCGGGGGTCATTGGTCAAGCAACACACCAATCAGAGAGCAGCAGTGAGCACACCTCAGGCTGTGTTTTATATTTGTATTCTTTATTTCTGATGTATTTCACACAAAAAACCTTTAGTGGAAACGTTTTCACTTATATGATTAAAAAAAACAAAAAAACGGCAAAGTGGCAAGGCTTGCCCACCCTGCGTTGGGGGGGCACAGTGACTCATTTGGGGGGGCATGGCCCTCGAATGACCCCCCATGACGCCGACCCTGAGAGTAGGCCTACCAGTACAAGTACCAGAGTGAAGTAAAAGTCCTGCAATCAAAATATAACTCAAGTAAAAGTAGAAACGTATTAACATCAACCTATACTTAAAGTACCAACAATAAAAGTACTCATTATGCAGATTGGCCCATTTCAGAAAATTATAAATTACATCTTTTTTTTAATGATTTATTAGTGTTGTCAAAGCTAGTTAAAGGTAATTTATTTCAGAAACACTTTTTGTTATATTGCATGGAATGCTCTTAACATCCCGATAGCAATGCTTTGACAATAAATACATTAAAAAAAAATCATATGTGGAAGCCGTGGCGCTGTAAAAAGCACGACCAATCATTTTAGCCGGCCCGGCTAAAATAACTGGATGGCCTACCTGCCTGTCAGCCTTCCATCTGTGCACAAACGTATCTCGTGCTCTCATTGGTCATGTGCGCGTTCTTGTGTGTGTTGGAGGAGGGGCTCTGTAAGGAAGTGGCAGATTTTTTCCGGTTGTGTATTTTCAAATTCTAGCGCACTCGAGCTGGTTCCTCCAAAATTACCTACCCCACCTTTAAGGTGCAGCTAAGTACTTTGCACAGAGTAGCTTGTGTATTTTACACTTTAGTGAAATTAAAGTGTTATTTAAGTACATTTCACATCATTAAACAGAATCTACAAAGTACCTTATGGTACTAAATACATGTAGTGGAGTAAAAAGTACACACATTTACCTTTGAATTGTAGTGGGGGTAGAAGTACAAAGTATCAACACATTGAAATACTTAAGTAAAGTACAAGTCCCTCAAAATTGCAATTAAGTACAGTACTTCAGTAAATCTACACCACTGGAGGAGGGACAACATGGCTCCACTCTCCCCTCCTGTTTGCACACCTCCCCAAACAGGTATGAGCTGTGACGTCAGCAAGGTGACACCCAACGCCTCTCTTCCGTTGCCGCTCCGGTGTGCTGCGACCATAGACTGTATAGCGACGCGCCTCAGACCAGCTCCAGCAGAGATTTGTATATAAGAAACCTTACTTAACTCTCACATGTGTTTTTGTGTGTGACTTGGCATCGTTTTGATGCGAACATGAACATTTCTTCTTCGCGTATCGGACTTTAAACTTCTCTCAGCGCGTGAAAAACCCGGGTCCAGGGGTGAAAGCTAACGTAAGATTTTCAAACATACTTATTGTATCTCGCTAAATGTTTGTTTGTGACGTAAAAAGTTAACTCAACGGCGTCCAATGATTATTATATTCAGGAAACACTCACTGCTCCGCTTTCACACCGTGGCGTTACTTTCGCATTGAACCGCTGCACTTCAGTCGCTTAAAATAGAATCAGATACATGATAGTTGAACTGTTTTCCACTGGATGATGAAGCGTTTTCCCCTGGGAACAAGTCTCGTGCTGTTGTATTTAGGCAGTCAAAGGTCGAGTATGGTGGCTATATGTATCCCATGTATGGGTTAAGTTCACGGTTTCCTTAAGCAAACACATATTAACATCCTATTTAAGGGTTGTGTTTACGGTTTTCCCATTCTAACACATAATCATGTTAAGTTCACGCCACATACTTGTTTTATTTAGTCCTAATTAAATGGTTCTAAAATGATAGTCTGTATGTTTTCTGGGTTTAAAATGATTAATGGAAGTCTAGTTTCTGACTTGTGAGCGGGGGAAAGGTTCATGGAGAGACTGACTGTTGAAGAGAGTTCCATTCATCGACTGGATTTACTGTCAGCGTGGCTCAAGGTCGACGTGTCCCGCCCTGTGGGCAGCTACAGTAAACACCAGCAGATGAGCTGTAATAAAGTGAACAAAACCCCATACAGGGAAGAGATCCAACTCAATCAAAAATAAAAGGCAGACACAATATCTGAAACAGGGTGGATTATATGGCTCTATCAAACTTTATATGACCTGTTTCTATGGAAACAGAGCTGGCAAATTAATCATTTTCCATAAAGTCATTGCCAGCTGTTAGGCTAACATTAGGAAAAATAACAAAATAATCTTTCTCTCCTATAATCTCCTAAGAGGTCACAAGATCAGTCTGTGGGTCTTCTTTCTGACTCTAATAACTCGCTCACCCTTTTTCTGGTTTCCTCTGATATAATGAGCATAATTGAAAACAATAAACAACAGGTCGCGCTGAGAAATTGCTTTGGTATCACAAATAATTTGTGTGTAATTTAAAGAATGAAAACTTTTCCTCTGGTATCTAAAAAGTGTTTTTTGCCTTTTCAGATTGTTTAATTTGAGTAATTTAGGAGTCCTAAAGAGGTTACATATGCAGTATTCTTCTAATCTCATTGCGGATAAAACTGTAAAGTGTACAGCTAAGCAGATGGCTCTGTGAGGTGCTCATGATTCAGGTTAGGAATCACTTCTTTTGAATGCATCCCGGGTTTTTTTCTGTTTTGATTTACAGAGAATTTCCAACATCTATCGGGACAACAGTGTCCACGATGTCCTCCAGAGGTAAACATGAATTTTGCCGAATGTGTGGCGGAGCTCTCAAGGGAAACCAAAGGCGGTGGCTGTTTGGGGGATTGAATAAGAAGGTCGGCCCGCCTCGGACCCCGACAGAGTCTCTGAGGGGAGGCAGTCTGTCCCGGTCCTCGCAGAGCAGCCCCTGGGGTGAGTCTGGAGAATAAGGAAATAAAGCAAACTACCATGCATTAACGTCACTCATTATAGCATTATCAATTCAAATGCAAATGCAGATGTCATCTAGCTAGTGACAACTTGGGAAAGTAATACAATGTACACAAATAATAAATGTTCAATAGTGGAAATAAAATGTTGCCTTAAACTGTAGAAAAACTTAATTTTTCTCTTCACAGGCAGCATGTTATCTCTGGGTTCCTCCATGTCTCTCTCCAAGTCCCAGTTATCCCTGAACTCCCCGTCCAAAGGGATGGATCTGCTCTCCGTGTTGACCCACATTCTGGGGCAGTGTGTACCACGCGGCCATGGGCAGGAGGAGTTTGTGTGTGGCAAATGCATGTGCGTCCTGGAGCGGGTGTTCAAATTCGACACGGTGATATCCAGGGTGAGGGTGCTTTCGTCCGAGAGGCTCCAGAAGCTGATGCAGGAGAGGGACAAAATCAGACAGTGGGTGCGCCAATGCTACTACCAGAGAAACCCACGGGACCTCCAGAGCCAGGGCAGCACCAGCGAGGAGGATGGGGAGAAGGAGGGCTACAGGGAGATGCTCAAAGAGAATATGGCACTCTCAGAGTACGAGTGCTGGTCCGAGAAGTGGGACACATGCCCGTATTTTATAAGAACGGGTAAAAGATGCAGAAAGGGCAAAGGGTGTGAAGGCTGTGATTCTTTACGGGTGTCCGACTCGGATTATGAGTCTGTTTGTGGGGTTCCTCGCCATCTGCCTTTCCAACCCTTCTCCCCGCTGGCGTTGTCACGGGACAAATCTCAGAGCATGCCCCTCCACTGGCAGAGGATGTCAACCTGCAGCTCCAGCCCCTCTTCCCTGGCAGGGTCCACTCTGTCCTTACAGGCGTCTTCTCGCACAGCGTCCATTCAGTCTCTGGACTCTCTTGATTGCAACGATTCATTTGACTCACCGGGAGTTCAGTCGACTAACTTTATGCTGAAAGAGCTGAGAAGTATCGAGGGGAAGCCGGTCAGTTCTCCATCGGGGAGTAAGATCCCCGTTCTGGGCAGGAAGTGCTCGGGTACAGGTGGAGAGATGGCGTCACCCTCAGTGAACAAGGTGCTGATCTTTGGGAGTGTGGAGAACGGAGGGGAGGACATGGATGCAGAGGACGGGGATATCCTATCAGAGCTGAGGGAAGAGTTCATGCCTCTTCATGGAAAGGTGAGTGTTTTTCATTACTGTCTAAGCATGCCTTGGACTTAAAATGTACAATAAACAGTGTCTGAAAATAAGGGTGCACCTATAAACTGAGTTTGAGGGGCAAAATATTTAGAAATGTTAATAGAAAATATTATAAAAATAAACCAAGTGAAGTGCATTTTTAAGTCCCAAATCTAGAACACGATGCAGATAATCAAGTCTCTTATTTATTCCATCCATGTTTAAAACGTTTCCAATGTTATCTTTGAGAATGATCCGTATACTGATGCATTTCATTTACAAAGGCTATTCAAATCTAAATAAAAGCCAAATATTTAGAACCGTTTCCTGCTTGCTCTCAAACACACATATGATGACACACTTGAAATGGCAATATTGTGCTTTTTACTCGTGTTAGCACAAGGTGGCGATCACTGTATGCAATGTAAGTTGGGCTTTTTTTTAAATATAAACAGCAACTGGCAAGTGACCCGATTTTCCAAACGGTAGGGACAAAAGATACGTCCCAAATATTGGTTTTAAAATCCTCCGCAACTTTTTTTTTTATGATAAAGAACTCTATTCAGATGCTGTGCCTGCATTAAATATTGACACAGTGTGTATCAATAGATCAATCCGGGAGCAAGTGAGGTCAGTCCAGCAGTCCAACAAGACTCAAATAACACTTGTTTTTTAACTTAATAATACCATGACCCATGTTTACCATGAAACCATTTGTGATTCCAGAGCACCTCTGGGAGGGTTCACCACGCTGCCAAACACCTGCGAGGCCAGCTGGACCAAGCGCTGTCCCACATCAGGACCCTGGAGGCCGAGCTGAAACATGGGAGGAGCAAACCAACTGAAGTTAATGGGGCGGAGGACTGGGCACCTGTGAGCATTCCCTTTGTTCTCCCACAGTCCTTATTTGAGATGAGCATATGTCTAGAGAGAAGTTTCAGTAGTTAATTTGGAAAGTGTGTTTATTCCCTCTCTTGTCAACCAGTTAGCTTAGTTTAGCTTAAAGACTGCAAACAGCAAGTCTGACTGTTAAAAAATAACAAAATATGTAACGCTTACTTAATAAAAGGCACACTATTTTAAGTCTATCGGATAACATTAGTATCAGGTGTCCGATTTAAACGTGCTATTCTCTTCTTTCCTGGTCATAGTAGCCATCGCACCACAAAGTGTAAGTGTGACACTTGTTTTGTCATGGATAAAACAAAAGACATAACATGTTCATAATTTACAGTCATTGCCATGCTAATCTAAACTAACTGGCTGCTAGTTATATCTTCATTTTTAATTAAATCTTATGAAAGTGGTGTCAATTATCATCTGACTCGGCAAGAAAGCGTAAAGTTTTACCCAAAATATTGAACTGCTCCTTCATACAATTCAAAGTTTATCAATATATGGGTGAAAAACAAATGAATCTCTTAACTCAATGATTATCTTAAACTGAGATACATATAGGTTGAGAGGTCTTGGAAATTATGATATAAAAAGCCTTTAAAGCAAACCGTTGTTATTTTAACCTGTTTTTGGACGCAAGAAAAACAGGTTGAGTGACAGTGCAACAATTCTCAGCAGCTCCTGAGTCACATGTCCAAACAGCTCCATAAACCGCTGTGTGAATGTTGACTGAGCACAAATCGAATGCATGAAAGGAATGGAGGGTGGATGTACTGTGTTTTTGTGTCTGTTGAAGGGTGTGTCAGCATTTCCTCACTTAACGGTGGAGATAAAGACACACAAACACACTCGTACAGCCTCTCGCAGGAATCCTCCCCGACCGGTAGAGTTTGCCCAGGGCTTTGTAGTGTTATCATTAAGAAGCGCCTTAGCTGCTTCGAGTTCACATGACTTGATCTCTGCTGTTCATGTGAACACAATGTTCCTCATTCTCACAGAGTTGAATATAAAAAAATAATTTATGAGAAATATGTAGAAGTGGCAGCAGGTTTAAACATGAACAGTGCTCAGTGTAAGAGCAAATCTGTCAATGGATTTATGAATCAAAGTATATTACTATCACATTTAAAGACTGTAAAAGCCAGAGAAAAAAATATAACCTGATAACTTTGTTGTAACTTATAGCCTGCTGCTGAGCTATTAACCTCATTGGCAGGTTAGTTCTACTGAATGTGACAGCTGAGTCTAACAATAGGCTGAACATAGTACTGACCTGGAGTCTGTATCAGCAATACAATGTTGTCTGCATTGTAGTGCATTCACGTACAGTTGTATGTACTGAAGTGCACGAACAGCCACTTAGGGAAATAATGTGAAAGAACCACATAATTGAATCGGCAAAAGGATCTGTGAATGCCTATCAAACATGCATTGAGTATTTGTAAAGGAGAAAAGTATCAATGCATATTTACATTATAAATTCATCTGTGATCTTTAAATCAATAAATAGTGATGGTGAAGATGTAACATTGCATGTCCAAGAACAAAAGGCAGCAAGAGACAAATAGCTTTTCACCAGCCAAAACATCAACGCCTCATGAGTCTGTTTGTGTGTCACCATGGCGAAATGTGCTCCTGGAGACCCTTGCTGTAGTGGGAACCAACACACAATCTGTTCAGTAATTTGCCAGTTGTTTATAGTTTTGTCTTTCTAGTCTTACGTTAAAGAAAATATTAGAGGTTTTGGGCCATTTGATGGACAAAACAAGGCACTTGAGGATATTTTGAAAGGCATTTGTCACTGTATTCTGTTGTTTTGAATAATTGTCAGTTGCTAGACCTAAACCCAAGCCTTAGATTCTGGCCCCAGCCCTATTCTTGAAACTTGAATTTGACTTTTTGTTATTTGTTGTCCTCTTCCCTTCAGTTGGTCCATGAGAAGGATGGCAGCTCCCTGCTGCAGAGCCTCGGCCTCTCGCTGCACAGCCGGGAGCGTCTGATCCAGGTGGGTGAGGTGATCAGGGGGGACAGGAGTCAGTCATGCACACAGCCGTGGGATCTTCTGCCGCTGCCCGAGCTTTGGCTCTGAGCTCACAGGAATGTTGTTTGTCTGTGTAGTCCCCCTACGCCCTTAAAGTGGCAGTGCCAGAGCTGCAGTCACGTTGTCTGCTCGTACATAGTACCA
The DNA here is from genome assembly GCF_902827175.1 of Gymnodraco acuticeps. Classification (NCBI taxonomy): domain Eukaryota; kingdom Metazoa; phylum Chordata; class Actinopteri; order Perciformes; family Bathydraconidae; genus Gymnodraco; species Gymnodraco acuticeps. Next base: position 3,433,813 of record NW_022989977.1, read on the forward strand.
GTGACACTGACGTGTGTTTGCTGCTTTTATTTTTAGCTACTGATTAACAGCAGGGGTTTTATCGTAAATCATTCTGGATGAACGTTATAACTAAACGGCCAAAGCATTCAAGACGTATAGTGAAAAGAAACACCACAGACTAACTTATCTGAGAGGTTGCTTTAATGGAATACAGCCTATTAAAGATTACAAATAAGTGACAGTTTAACCCTTTTGGACTTTTACCTTGGGTTTTGTTCTGTGCCACACTGATCAAATGTAATGTAAACAGCTCTGTACTTACTGTTTCCGTGATGAGATTTAGATGAGAATATCACGGCCACACTCGTAGTCTGGTAAATGTGAAGCCACAGACGGCAACTTGTTAGCTTAGCATAAAGATCAGAAACCTGGGGAAACAGCTGCCTGGCTCTGTTTAAACACAGCAACAACTCAATATGGCCTGTTAATTATTGAGCTGGTAGGCACATTTTACTCTGCACGAAGCTTTGCTAGCTGTTCCCCATGTTTTTGTGCTTAAATTAACTAACCAGTAAAGTCATACTTATACATACAGATATGCAAGTTAAATCAACTTTCTCAACGTACTTTTACCAATAAAACAAATAAGGACATTGCCACCTTCCAACAATTTATTTTAAAATAGGCAAAACACTTTTAGGTGTTTTACGAACATGCATGCATCTAGCTTAGAATAATACAGTGATACATCAGCTGTTTATATGCAGTGAAAATTGAGTTACATAAAACCTGGTCCCCTAAATCCTAATGTCAAAACAAATGTCACCAACATTTTCAGGAGGTACATTTAGTCTTGTGATTTTGAACAGATTTTGAGTTACTGGTTGAGTAGCTAAGTCATGCATTTGTCTGTCTAATGGAGCTGCAGATTTATGACTGCACTCCCTGATGTTTGCATATGTATCAGCGTTGCTCTGGCCTCTACAGTATCTGAACACTTGGCTCAGGTTATTCATTTATTTTGTGGGGGAAACTTTTGTATTACAGTTTTCCCCTGACTGTGCTGTCAGATGAATGTGTTTGGTGTTTGGCACTAAGCAGGCAGATGTTTCCTCTGCTACAGGAGTGTATGGGTCTGATCAGAAGGCTGTGTGTGGAGGAGGGAGGAAGTGCGGAGCTAGCCAACAAGCTGGCTGAAAATCTGAAAGAAACTACATCTGCCGACAAGGTTAGTGCTGACACTGTCCTTTTCCATCCTCATTATTGACTTGTTTTTTTCTGTCTGCTTATGATGACATTTGACCCACTTAATGAAGCAAAGCAGTTATCGGCAGGAGCAGATAGACTCAATGCTGCTGTCCCTGAAGGCTTCTGTATTAGCAGAGCAGATCTTGTGGTTCCTACTTGTGCTTTTACCTGAGGCCTGCAGGAAGTGTTACCAGTCTAGCAGCAGCATGTCAGTTATTACCTCAGGCTCTGTGGAAAAAATAAGGCTGATGTTTCACTTTTATTTTAAGTTAACTCCATTTTTACATTGAATCTCACAAAATGAACATATTGTTTTTGATTGCAGATTTGAACTTTAAGTCAAACTTGCATTGAATTATTAAGATAATTTGAAAGTATTGTTACATACAGCTGGGAATCACTGAAAACAACAACATATTCTTTTCCATATGGTGGCAACTGGCTTCTAATCACACTTTCGTCTTTGGCTGGTATGATTGTAAAATGGGTATTAGATTGAATTCTAAAACAGTCTTGAATGTAACTTGGTGAACCCTGTAGAAACCCTGGTCTGGAAGTTAACCTTAACTATACGTAAAGCAGGAGTTAGTTTGTCAAAACATAAATGCTACACCTCCTCCCGCACCACGTTGTGTTAACCAGGAAGTAAGATGCTCAAAGTAATGTTTGATGCTTTGTGATCTGTAGGCTGCCATGCAGACTTTGAGGTTGGAAGTGACCGAGAAGGAGAAGAGCATGGAGAAAGAGATCGAGGCACTCAGGAAGGCTGGAAGAGACCGAGAGAAAGACCTCGACATGCTCAACACCGTGCTGCAGTGCAACCAGGATATCATCAATGTAGGAACACACACATACACACACACACACACACACACACACACACACACACACATACACACACACATACACACACACACACACACACACACACACACACACACACACACACAACCAGGGATGGAATTGGCTGCATTGATGTTAAGACCACACACAATGTGTTATTTTAGAGTACCCAGCCCTAGTAGGTACTGTATACATTTTTACTCTGTCCCCTGCGCTGTTAACTTTGCGTGTACTTTAAGTGTTATTAAGAAAGACCTTCATTTTGTCCCCACTGCAGGACCTGCGAGTGGCTCTGGGAGAGAAGGAGCGACTGCTGATGGAGGTGGAGAAAGAGAGGGAGGTATGGAGACAGAGGGATCGAGCCCTCGCTACTGTCCTGCAGGAGAAGGACGCTCTCATCCAGGAGCTGGAGAGCTGTCGCAAAGATACACAGGTAATAAACAACAATGTCATTTCTGTTGGGGGTAGCGTCTTGGCTTCTTTACTTTTCAAAGCATTTAACATCTTCCACAGTAAGACCAAGTTGCAGAGCTTGCATTGTCTCTGTAATATTGAATAAGGAAACGTTTGCTCACAACATTTCCCCCTGTCCTGCTCTGTGATTGGTCAGGGGTTGGCAGTGGACAGAGAGGGAAATGGCGCCACCTTGTGCAAGGAGGTTGAACAACTCACCACAGCCCTGCAGGAGTACCAGGACATGGTGCAGGTGAGACATTAGCATGAGGAAAGGATTATATAACCAGGGGTGCACATAACTTTTTTAGTGAGTTACTCAGATGAGTACCAGGAGACAGCGTTTGGTACTCACCCCACACGAAGCGTGGTCCTCCTCAGTGTCTCCTTCACTGTCCTCTATTTACACTTCTTGCATGCTAGATGATGAAGATGATGAAGATGCACCTCCCTGTCTCTTTTTAAGCCTCGGATTTGCTTTCTTCAAAACTGTGAAGTCCTTGCATTTCCTGAGGCCAAGTGGAAGGATCAAATACTAAGAAATCATCACATGACTTGAAGTCATATGTGGGAAGTTACTAAGTACACTTCTTCAAGTACTCGACTTAAGTACAATTTTGAGGTATTTGTACTTTACTTGACTTTGATTTAATTTGTAAAATTAGCTGCACCTTTACCAGCTTTGAGAACACTTTCATGATCAATCATTACAAAACATATCATATATATTATTCTGAAATGGACCAATCTGCACAATGACTACTTTTACTGTCGCTACTTTAACTATATTTTGATGAGAATACTTTCCTAATTTTACTTGAGTAACATTTTGAATGCAGGACTTTTATTGTAACAGAGTAACAGTCTGGTACTTCTACTTTTACTCAAGTACAATATCTGAGTACTTCTTCCACCTCTGTCTGATTTCAAACTCTTCCATAACACCCTGAGTAAGTTGGTAGCTGTGTGTTTTACTCCACTTTGTTGTAAATCAAACTGCAGCAGCTTGACCACAGAGCGTGAACGTTGTGATCAGCTGATTTTGCGCAGTTCTCCAGTGTGTGCGCGGGGCACTGAGTGTGCTCAGGGGAGTCTCCCACTGCTGACAGTTGGCGGAGTTTTGGCACAATTCTGTTGTTCATACCGACGTGAACCCTGTCTGCACACGGCGACCAGAGTTTTTGCAGGGAGCGAAACGTCAACGTAGCTGCTTAATGTCTTTGATTGTTTTTTACATGTCTCGTAGTTTACTCCATTGACTGTCTGTGTTTTGTTTAGAGGTACCCAAAGGTGCGTAGTGACACAAGTGACGTTACACAATTCAGATTGTGATGTTTTTGGTCAAATAGAAATCTCTACAATAGTCATATTGAGCTCTTGGAAGTTGGGTGGACATTGTTTGATGACACACAACACGGCAAACATCAAATCTCAGGGTTTCTAACTATTAGTTTTTCTCTTCACCAGAACCAGCAGCAGAGCCACAGTCAGACGGTGTCCTCTCTGTCAGAGCAACTCAAAGACACCCGGCAGGCGCTGAGGGAGAAAGAGAAGGAGAAGAAGGAGGCGGACAGAGTGTGGCAGAACAGCAGAGAGGACCGAGAGAGAGAGGAGAGGAAGCTGAGGGACAGTCTGGAGAAGAGAGACAAACTCATAGAGGTGCGGTGCAGGAGTATGATGCTGATTGATCTTCCATGTTAGTCTACAACCAGTGTTTTATATACTGGAGACCCACAGAGCCAAATGTTCACCAAATAAGTCCCACACACATATTCTTCAGAAAATATCATCAATTATATAAATTGTTAAAAAAACAAACATTCCTTCAATAAAAACATTAAACAATTCCAACATCAGGCAGGATTTGGTTCGGATGACTTTTTATATTTGCAAAATCATACCAATAAAAAGGTAGAAAACTAATGTTATCGGCAGCCTCTGTACAGGCTTATTGACAGGGGTGCACATAACATTTTTGCCCTGGTTCTCAAAAGAGCACCTGGAGATGTTGCTTGGTGCGCATCCTTAAAATGAAATAAACCGGACCTTTTGAGGGGGTCTTGACTTTATGAACGGGGGGAGGTGCGCTAGTGAGCACGCAGCAGGGTTATTACTGTGCGGAGCGCATAAAGCAGACCCTTCACGCGAGGGGTAGAGCGAGGGATCGCAAATGCCGTCGTGCTTGTGGACGGATTAAAACAATTAAACCTAAAAAGCTCGCAAATGATACTTTGGCGGCCGTTAATATACCTGGGCGGCCCGCCCAAGTAAAGTCTATGTGTGGGAAACCCTGCTATCTTATCAGTTCTTATGCAACTCGCAAATATCTCTCGCTCTTCTCTTCTCTCTCTCTCTCTCTCAATGTTGGTGCGCAAATGCGCCTTTTTCAAATGATCCGGTGCTCTTTTTTGGCGCACCAGTTATGTGCAGCCCTGATTATTGAGAAGGTTACGCTATAGTAATGTAGGGAATAAAAAACAAAAGTGGGTCAACAAAAGAGTAAAGTGCAACAATTCAAGTATTAGTCTGTGATAAACGTTTTCTTATTATCATTAAATCAACTCAAAAAGAAAAAGTTCCTGCACAAAAACCTGTCTTGTGTGAAATGTGTGATAATCTGAGCTTTATTATGAACAACTGTGACTGAGACCTTTACGTTTTCTTCCATGTAGCAAATCCTGGTGGATGCTGAGGAGCGGGACCATCTGTTCAGAGAGCTGCGGCAGAACCTACAGAACAAACCTCTGACCGGCATCAAACACACACTGTGATAGCCAACGACTACTGTACCGACGACATGCAAACTAATTGCACAAAAACGAAAGATTACTTTTGCACTTTCTGCACCACCTTTCTGCCTCTTCAGCATATTTATCATGGTGTACATCAAATGTATTTATATTAAGCTCTTTACGTTTTTGAGGTTCGCCAACCTGCCTTGTTTTGGTAACTTTCCTCTATCACTACCTGCATGACTCTCTGGAGTGAATCAGTCATTTCAGACTTTAGAGAGTCTGTTGTTTTCAGTAAGGAGACATGTCAAGCTTTTCATTGCTGGATATTTAATACTTGATTTATAAAAACACCTGATTACTGTGTTTAAGTTTTGAATGTAATATGGGTCTAATGGTCAGGAAGGGATTATAATTGCATGCTGTGGGATTGCTGTTGCAAACATTTCTGAACAGTTTGATTGTAACTGAGATGTAAGAGAGTCATGTGATGAACTTTCATGTTATCCTTTTGGAAAGGAGCGGGTAAAATATTGCTTTAAATCTGAATTAGCCTTTCTATGCAGTCTGTATTGTGTTTGTGTTGTCACCATTATGGTACATAACTCTACTTTTTTTGTTTACAGTGCAAGGTTAGAACTAAGAGGGGAATACTTGGGACCAAAATAATATTTTTGAATTGCTTTAATTGTAGCTTTTAAAGCCGTTTTTTCTTTTTGAACATTTCTCAATTTTCTTCAATGTTTACCTATGTTAATATATTGTTGGTCTAGGACTTATTACTGGAATGATCTTCTTTCTTTTAGCTCAAGAGAATTAAAAGCTCTGATCCAAATAACCTTTGTCTACAGACGCTGTTATTCATGCATGCTTGGTGATGCTGCTGGTTTCTGAAGTGTTCCACATTCTGTATTCACATTTTCTTCATGTTCTGTTATGTGTTAGTTGCCATAGAAAAACAAGACTCTAGGTCTATGATAAGGCTCATAAGTTTAATTGAGGCATGTCATTTTTTATTATTTCAACAGCGTTTACAATAAATCATGTTTGTCAGTTATTTTGGTATTGCGGATAGGTTAAATATAGGCTACTACCACAATGTATCCTTTTTTTTATTGCTGTTCATATTTATTTTTGGCTTTTTTTAAATTAATCTGCAGATTTATTTGATAATGGGTGTATTTCTAAATGTCTTTCTTTTTTTCATCTATTTATAAATATAATATTGGCATCTTAAGTCGTCCATAAATATTCATAGTTGCTGAATTAAATGGTAAATTGATTTAAATGCAGATTATCAGTCGTTTAGCTTTGACCTGCTGTTTCGTGCCGAAGTGCAGCCTGGGAGTCGTAGTTAACTTCCTACTACTTCGAAGTTTGCATCTCTTTGACTTTCCCTCCACACCAGAAACTGCTGTTGATCTTTAGTGCTGATGATTCAGTTTCATTTTGATCCAACCTGTCGATGTGCTTTATCCCCGAGTGGTTACATTGTCAGCGGGGACTGTTAAAGCCGGTGTTGAATGACACGGCCCCCTGTCTTCTCCTCACGGCCCAATCACTTAATGGCTTTGCGTTTCTATAGTTACTTGAGGAACTGTTGCTATGGAACTCATTCTTCAACACGTCACACAAAGTTTCCCCCTGAATACTTCACTGTGGACAGGTTTATCTTTTTCAGGAAAGTTACAGCTGGTGGTAAACCCTTTGTTTTAAAGCAGAGAAGATGCAGGTCCAGTCGGTGCCGCTCGGTTCGGTCACCATCGGACCGGAGTCTTGGCGCGAAGGGACACGCCTCTGCATCCAGCGGGCGGAGCGCCTGGTTCGGCAGACTCGTGCCGGGCGGTCCGGTACCAGTAACCGGCCTCGGAGCTGCAGCGCCTCCGCCGGTTTGAGCCCAAAGCACACAGACTGCACAGCGGAAACAGATAAGATCACAGCGGAGGAATGCAGAGGGAGTCGTGACTGCAACAATAAGATGTCGAGGCCTCAAACTACCGGAGCAGGGGTGAGAAAACACAGGCGTGCAGAGACGTGATTGCTGCTCGGTTTGTTTAGAGAGACATTCACTTATTTGACACTCACAAGAAACAACATTTAGTGTAGCCTATACTGAACATTTTGTGGACAACTTTTAAGACTTTAGGATGAGTTGAGATGTTTTCAGAGGAGATCAAACACTAACATTGATAGCACCCAACAGACCCACACTAACTTCTTATAGGCTATAAACTGGCATAGTGGTATGCAAAGTATAAGTAGCCCAGTAGGCCTAGGTATCTAGACATTCCTGCAACAAAAACTACAAAAGTAGCCTAAAAGTAATCAGAAATACTTTAAGCATACTTGAAAACACTATCCAAACAAATAAGTATTTAGCATAGAGAATTATCCATTCAGAGTGTTACATTATGAAATACAATATATTACATTATTGTACTACAGTTACTACAGATGGATTATATTAACATAATTTAGTAAATAACTTATCATATAATATTTTAGAGGCTGATATGTTTTACAAATTAAAAGTAAAATGGAAATACTGAAGTGATACTCCTTCACTCAGACCTTTTAGAAATTGTAAACCATCTTTCTTCTTCAGTTCCCCAGAGGCTTCCAGAGAGGGACAGTGGCCCCGTTCCCACCAACCAGCTTGCGTGAGCAGTGTGCGGGGGCCAGCGTGGCGGTGGCCGGGGAGTACATGCGCAAGGTGCGGGAGGTGGAGGGTCAGCTGCGCAGGCATGCCGGCAGGGGGACGCAGGAGGGCCTCAGGCTGGAGAGGGAGAGGGGGCACCTGGAGAGGATGCTGCGCAGCCTCACGGCCGATCTGACTGTCAACAGGAGGAGCTCAGAGGGGAGGACCAGGAGGCCGTCCACTGCTGAGACTGTGAGTTTACTCTCTCTCCTGCACTTTGTTTTTGTTCTTGAGTCCACAGATTCAGCCATACCCAGATAATCTGCGAGGAAATCACTAAATCAACAATCCCTTCAGGGCTGCTGTTACGTTTTGTTCAGACCTTCCTGTTGATCAGGGATCAGCAGGGGTATTCACTCGAGTGCAGACTCAATTTGCACTTTAATATTTCGATTTTTGGTCTAAACCACCTTTAGATTAGGATGTTTATTGAGTTTCTCTGAGGACAAACAGATCATTTTGGTTTGGTTTATTTGCTGCACAGGAAGTGTTGAGTGGATTTCACCAACAGAAACATGCACATAATAGTTCTGAAACAAGACGTTTTAATCCCACGCACCTATTCACTTTACTCTTATCCTATTAACACAATGTACCGCTCGTATAAAACAATTAAAAACCCTCTCAGTAATGTCAACAAAATATGGCACATTCTCAAACGTGTTGCAAGTGATCCCAGAGACTACATATTAACTGTGAAGAGAGGAGATGTGTTGAGATGTGTTGTGTGACCGGCCTGCTCTGTCGCAGGAGAGAGACGGTGCTGATTACTTGTTGTTGTGTGAGAGAAGAGAGCTGGCCCAGCTGAAACAGGATCTGGAGGCAGCGCTGAGAGACACACTGACCCAGCTTCAGGTGATTTACAACGTCACTGTTCTGTCTTCATTGGTTGACTCGTTTTCCACACACACACACACACACACACACACACACACACACACACACACACACACACACACACACACACACACACACACACACACACACACACACACACACACACACACACACACACACACACACACACACACACACACACACACACACACACACACACACTCTGTCTTTCTTTCTTTTCTACTTGCCCTTCCGTGTGATTTACTGGCATGAGTGGAGGAAGAAAGACAACACTGCCAAAGCCTTCATGCACCAATCATTTTGAACTGAGATCAAATTATGCACAGTCAAATCACATAGCATTAGTTTAAATGATGCATATTCCCAAGACCTCATATGATCATTTTGTTAAAAAAATAAAAGTTTTAAACATTATTTAAAAAAGAGATGGAAATGTATTTTCTACTCGGAAGCCAAACCCTTCTTTAGTTTGACATGTAGAGAAATCGTAATGGATTAATTACCGGTAATCACACAAATCAACTGACTTGAAAATCAGCTTCTCTAATGGTTTCCCACTGGTATATCACAGTTTAGGACCTTCATCGAAATCCTACAATCATATTTTCACATTTGTTCTAAAGCTAAAACTATTAGTTTAATCATTTATAGCCAATCAACAGAAACATGTGTCTTCAACTATTGTGATGACTGATTAATCATTTCAGTAACTTTTTGAAGCAAAACACAGAAAAAAAGAACGTTTGAGTCTTTTTTGGTTGTGGACAAGACATATGGAGATGTCCCCTTTGGCTTTAAGGAAATGTGGTGGACATAATCAGCAGATATATACAGTACGTGATGGTATAAACGGTTGATTGCAGATGTGATGTGTCCTTATAATGTCCCCCTGTGTGTCTTCCAGGCCCTGGGTCAGAGCGGCAGGCGGCTGCTGGACTGTGCCAGTGAGAGGTCTCGTGTCCTGGAGCTGCTGCCTCTCAGCGGCTCTGCTGGACACGGCAGCGCTGCTCAGATGTTCAACAAAACAGACCCCCTCGGCCCCTTTACACCAGGTACTCTCAAGACGAAACTGTTACCTTCATTTTATTCAATGAATTGCTTGTGTAATTTTAGTAGCTATCGATTATAATGTTTACAACGCACAGGTTACTACTTTATACAAATATACATTGTATCTCCAACATAGAATTCATACTAATACATACTCTCATCACTAACCTTCACTACCCTTAACAACATCAGATAAGGAAGTAAGATTAGCACATTTTTAAAACAAAGTTGAAATACAGAAGACACCTTTCTGATTTGTTTTGCAGAATGTAAACAGGTCTTAGAGTCGTCAACTTTGACAGTCAACCAGTCACAGCTACTGAGGGAAAAGATCAGAAAGATGCTCAGCAGCGCCATCACCAGGCAGAAAGCTGTTCATCACACAGTCAATGATGGCCTGGTGAAGAAAGTTGCCGAGACAATCAGTCTAGAGGTAAATACAAATACAGCATGCTAGACATCCTTGCATGCAATACACACATGACTCGATGTCATTGATTGTCATTTGGTTTTGTTTTTCGCAGCAAAACCTGACTTTGATGCATGCAGCCACCAGGCAGGCCGTGTTTCGAAAGCAGAGGGAAAGTAACTGTATCCGTCAGAGCTACGGCAGAGTGCAGGTTAGTGAGTGTTGATGTAGAACGGAGTTTTTATATTGTAGTTATTGGGAGTTAGAAACAATGTGCACATGGTGATGTTTTTCTGTGTACAGGGTCCAGAGTACAGCGGTGACATCCTGACCAGAGAGAAACTCAACAGGCCTCTGGTGCAGATTTATCAGAGGCACCCAGGGACACAGTTACCTGAGGCTGCTCAACTCATACAGGTGTTTACTACTTCCAAAATATTTATCAACATATGTTCAAATACAATCACAAACGACAGTGACAGAAATCTCGCCACCTCCTTCTTAATCATACTTTATAAAAGGGTTCGGCTTTGTTAAATCCTAAATCAAGTATCAATGCGTTATCGATTAGAGATACACCATTTCACATTATATCTAAGGAAATATCTTTGAGACATTTAAAGGCATCACTTTGAGAAAATAGGATGCACATTTTCCCCATTCTCAGCCATTTTATAGACTAAATCATTATTTGATTAAATAAGAACATGATAATCTTATTAAGCAATAATGAAAATGATCATTCTTTGCAGCATTAGCTAAAAGACACGAAGAAAATTCATGAGTTTCAGGGCAACTGCCAGGATAGTGCTGGTCAGAAACTGACTTTGAGTCATGAAGACCTGCAACAGGTTTCGTGGTTTAAGATGATAAAGTATTCAACAACAATACATATTTGAGATGATCAAATATTCAATAACAATCCATATTCATAAATTCAGCTTCGGTTGATTTTTTAATTTAAAGATGTTTGAAGTTTTAATTTATGTTTCATAAAGTATTTTTTCATTACAACGCATAAGTTGTTGGTGGCAAAAATAAATCTTTCTGAGGTCAAATTAAATGTTAACTTGCATCTGGCGTCTGCAGAAATCTATCTAGCCTCAACCAAAACCAAACCAGGACTTGCCCTATAATTCTGCCTCAACACATTATCAGATATAAGGCTAACCAACAAATAACCACTGACCTGATTACATGCAATAACAGCAAAAAAGTTAGAAATTGTCTTCCATATGAGATAGTAGGAGCTCCTCTCCTCATATGTGAGAAAACCAATATGCTGCCAGATGTTCACACGCCATATTAACAAAAAGCATTCAGTGGTGTAACACTCACCTCCCCTTTTGTTGCTTGCATGCTGCTGTGACTAAAACAAACCCAACTAAATGTGCTTCCTGTGTGTTTCTCAGGGCAGTGCTGTGCTGAGGAGATGTCTGCAGTCCTCTGAGAGGGAGCTGGCCCGGCTGCAGCGCTCCTGTCTGCAGCTGCTGGACGACCAGCAAGGCAAGAGAGCCGCAGCACAGGTGGACGCAGCCGTCATCCGCATGAGGCGACAGCAGGTCGACAAGCGAGCCATGCCCTCTGCCCTCCAGCAGGGGGCGTGCAGAAAGCAACTTCCTATGTTTCAGTAGGGCTGCAGCAGACAGAGAGGCGATGCTTGTAGTGTGTTAGAAATAGGGAGCCAACATTGTGAAAAATGTTATAGCATGGGCAAGACGTTGGGACACACATGGGATGGAAGTGTATGAACGCTGTCACATAGTCTTGTATAATTTTGTTTAATTTTCTTGGCGCAACAAATTTGATTAAAATGTAAAAAAGGGTTACAAGAAACAAAACAATGTGTGAGACTATTTTGTTGACAATGATACCATATGCAACTGAAGAAAGCCAAGCCAAATGCAGTAAAGTATTATCAAATCCCTTCTCACAATAATGCAGGGCTTAGAGAAACAAGGATTGCCTTTTGCCCGGGGCAAGTAAGATGCCAAATCAGGCCGGTAAATCCCGAAACTCACTTGCCCAATTGTTGATGTTGGAGGTAATGAAGGTGTGGACCATCTTGCTACCATTTCATCTCTGTTGAGATGCGCAGTACAAATCGAGTGGAGGTTAAAGACAAATACTACCAAACTATTTAGTATGCATTCTGCAGTAAGCTAGCCAGCATCCTTTGATGACCCAAAATCCTTTGCACAGCTGATATGAGACCAAAAGGGTCAATGTGCAAATCATATAAACAAACTGTGTGTCTCGATACCATGCATACTAAATACAACAGTATGTAGCTTGTTAGGGCAGCTGCATTCATGCTGAACGTTAATTCACTTTTGTTATCAATGTAATAGCTTAGTTGGATGGTGGTCGAAGATTTCTAGTAAAAAAACCACATTGATGTTCAACCCAGTGGGCCTTTATGTGACCGACATGATTTCGATGTTCCCGATGTAGCAGACTCCAGCCAGCTGTTACTTCAGTGTTAAAAGAATGCAACCATTTTATGTGTGGTTTTATCTAATTCTGTTATCTTTACTGCAATAAAAAAACCATGATAGGAACAATGGCGTTATACACAGCTGCAAGTATCCAAACCGGAGATATTTGAGTATCTAATATGATTGTCTTATCTAACTTGATTATGTGGCTTAATGTTCTCACTCTTAATTATTATACTAAACTATTATAGTTTATTTAAAGATAGAAACTGACAAACTGTGTTTTGTGAACAAAAACAGCTTTAAGGACTGAATTAAAAATATGTTCTAAAAAGTTAAACAGCTGTTGCTGTCTGCTGCTCAGATGTACAGTCATGGGACTGCAGGTCACTTGACAGCCTGCCCACCAAACTCAACGTCTTTCATTAAGAAATAAGACATGATTTAATAAACCTGCCATGTTTTACCTTAGTACACATGTCTCGTCATCCTGTACAAAAACAAGACATGAGTGGAGATGTTGTTCAACCTAAACAAGACTGAGTTTCCTCACAAAGCCCTATTGATTGTGTTAAATCTGAATGGGGCTATTCTCTGCAGCACTGTGAAAGCATGGCTGTCACCGGGAAGCTAACAGCCTAATTCAATCATATGTATTGGGGTGTGGAGTTCTTGGAGTTAACAAACTAATATCAGGAGAAGCAGGAAAACATTTACCCAGATCTGGACTGGTGGAGGAAGCTGAGGGAGCACGTATAAAGCTGATTGGAAATGGACTATAAGTCGTAAAGACGTAGACTGCAACAGGTCTCTCGTGTTCAGGGGGCAGACTGCTGGTTTGTTGTAGAAAAGAAAAAGAAAGAGACAACGATAAGAGCTGAAGCATCAAGCTGCCAGCACATTTTCTCTCTGTGAGACAGAAACAGTCAGTGATGTCGAAGCTGGTTTGCTCTCTGCTTCTCCTTTACTCTCTTCCAGCAGTGGGTAAGTGAACAACATAGTGTGTGTTTGCATGTGTGCATGAATGCAAAATAGGTGTGATTTTTGCAACCGAATTACCTGCATGCAATAGCTGCAAATAACGATTTTTTTCATGCAGTGATTAATTTGTTAAATATTGTTTGAATCAACTTATTGTCTATGGTCTAACATGTTATATAAAAGTGCATCACAGTTTCATAGGACCAACGGTGATATCTTCAAATTCGTTGTTTTTACCTGACTAACAGTAAAAAAACTCAAAGATATTCAACTTACTGAAACATATGACAAGGAAAACTGGCAAATCCTAACGTTTGAGAAGCTGAACAAGCAAATGTTTGGCATGTTGGTTATAAAGGACAACACTTTATTAATTATCAAAACGGTCAGTTCGTCAACAAATTGTTAAGCTCTACATCTTTATTGTTAATTTCATCTTATTTATTATTTGATTTACTTTAGAAATGACCATTGCAAAAGTAATAACCACTATTTCTTATGATATAATAATAATACTTTTGGTCTCATCAATTGCAAAATGTTGACACTTGAGGATTTCAATTCATAGCTATGGGTCATGCAGTTTGTCAATGTCAGCATGTGTTGCTCATAATGCTGTACCTGCAGCTCCCATGCAAAACTAAGCTCTATATAGATATGTTGTGGTTTTAAACATGTCTGTCCTTTCAGTTCCCCTCTTCTGTTACACCTGTGTGTTTCCCGCCATCTCACCTCTGGACTGCATCAGATTTCCTCTCAAGTGTCCGCCCGAACAGGTCTGCCTATCCAGCAGAGCGGTGGGTGAGAAAGGTGAGGAGTCGCCTCAAGTCACTAAACATTATTTAAATTATTCAAAACTGAGAACAAGAACTGAGAAAGGCAGCACAGAGGGATGTGTGTCTGTATAGTTTATTTTGAACTCATGATTTTCAGGAGACTTCCTTGTGGTGTTGTATGAGAAGAGCTGTGTCCTGCCCTCCCTGTGTGGAGCCAAGGGAGAGAAACACACCATGGGACTTAACTTCACCTTCACCAATGAATGCTGCAACACACACCTGTGCAACGGAGCCGAGGCACCTGCGACCCGCTACTGGACTGGCACAATACTCACACTTCTCATTTCATACTCAGTTTGGTGAATAGAAAAACATGTGGCAGAGAACTAGCTTAACACATGAAGCGGCGTTGCCTTTTTCTGAAGGGACCCCTTTTGAGTAAAAAGAATGACTCCTGACACATGTTAAGTGATGTATTATATTGATATTTCATATTGTAATCAATACATAATAACACACAATAACAGTGCAGAACAACTGTATAGTCAAACCAAAGTATGAATGCAATAACTGCAGAAAATCTGTGTAAAATGAGCGATTTCGATGATTATTTCCTGTGAATGTTTCATCAGATATGAGTTTTCCTGTTATTTTAAAAGGAACTTTTAATCTTATTCTTCTATTTTATTTAACAATCAAACAAACATAAATGTTTTTTAAAGAACTTGCTGACGCCCAGGTTGTAACCCCCTGCTCTAAAGGACTGTCATTGAACACAACTTCCTTTGAATAAATATGCGCTAATCTTAACTGAGGTATGCCTGTGAAATGAAAAACACAATTATGTGTGTCTTATAATTGCTAACTCAAGACGTACCTGGGATGAGTTTAACATGTTTAACTTCCCATGTTTTAATATTTTCAGATTGTGATAAAACAGAGGGTTTTGCAATTTGTGTGTAAATATGTACTCTTTGTATTAGAGTCTCCACTAAATGGGGAAGACATTCCATCAAAAAGGCCACACATGCAGTGGTAGCATTAGCACAATTCAGAGTAAAGAAACATAATTGCTCTAAAACATGGTATTAAATGATTTTAACAAAAATAAATGATTGAATAATAAGTATTGTTTGGATCCAATGTTTTATTCATTCAGGTAAAATCCTGTTTAATGTGCATGTTGAAAAACTGTTTCTCATAACAGATATTGTATTCGTCCTAACAGGTAAAAACCCCACAGGTGTTACCAATGTCACTAATTACAAGTCTTTTCCCTTAAAAGTCCCCTCGAGCTCACCAATTGGCTCCGCAGAAAGGAAAAGGCGCCATCTCTGATGTTATTAGTTCCACTTGTGCAAATCGTGACATGACATGTTAAAAAACAGGGTCTATACCAAAATCAACCGATTTCAGTGATAATACTCTATAGTTAAAGGTGAAGTTTAATTCTAAAAATAAAACCTAGAACTCCCGGGCATGGTTTACCTGTCCCTGTTGTTCATGCTGCCCCTGTTGTCCACCATTTATGGAGGAACAGTACCGGGGTTTGAAGCTCTAACACAGCCGACCCAAGTGATGAGACCGCCTCTGCCGCAGCCATACCTCCAGCTCCCCGTGTTTGTGGACTCCAGGTTCCCGCTGGTGGAGAAGGAGCAGTTTACTCCATCCAGAGGCACCGGACAGGAGCCTCTACCCGAGCCCGTCCGGGACGTCCTGTTCCCGGCTCGGACTAATATTACCGACGCGCCCGGTGTTAAGGGTGATTCCGTGAGGATTTCGTGCAAGAGCAACAAGATGCTGGTGCAGGTGCAGAGGAGCATTCTGGGCACCGGTGAACCGTACTCTCGTCTCAAACTGGGGTCATGCCAAATCAGCAAAACTACAGAGAATTACATTTATTTTAAATATGATCTAGGCATGTGTGGAACCAAACGCACGGTAAGACTTTACAATACTTAGTTTTTAAACCAGTTTTAGCCAAGTAGCCTAAGCTGCGTGGCACTAGGCCTACCCAGGAATCTCGGCTTGTTAGTGGGTCGATAGTTTCGTAACATTTATTTGATGCATTGGCTTATCAGAGGTTTGAAGTAACTAAACAGATCAAATCAAGTAGGCCTACTGTGCTTAAGTTAAGTACAATTCCGAGATACTTGTACTTCAAGTTTTTGCTACTTTGTACTTCGGCTCTCCTACAATTCAGAGGTAAATCGTGTACTTACTCCACTACATGTATTCAATAAACCAAGTGTATTTGCAGATTTGGATTAATGCAGTATAATCTGTAGTATACAAATAAAACTAGCTGCACCTTTTACCAGCTTTGATAACACTTTAATATCAAAACATATGATATAATTACTTTAACTTTTAGTACTTCAAGTATATGTTGATGCAAATACTTTTCTACTTTTTATTTATAACATGTTCAATGCACGACATTTACTTGTAAAGGAGTATTCCTACACTCTGGTGCTTCTACTTTTACTTGAGTACAAGATCTGAGTACTTTTTCCACCTCTGGTACTGTAGGCCTATACAGTAGCCTATGATTGGTGCCAAATCTGGTATGCATTCATGCTTACCAAAGGATGAATCCTACTGAATTTGGTTATTCTGACTTTTCCTGTAGCGCCACCGCTGCATTAATAAATAAATAAATTAATCGTTTTTCAATCTTGTTTTTTGTGGTTGTTATTGTTGGTTGAGTGTTATGTTGGTCATGCTAAACCAAACACTTAATGAAGTCAGCTGAGGCCCCTTGAGTAGCCTAAGCCTACTTTGATGACGATTCTTCACTTTTTTTGTAATGTTTATCCAGCAATTAGTTGATAAATAAATAATTGTTAGTTGCAGCCCAAATCTTGACAACCATCTAGGATAGTCATGCAATTCATACATCGTCATAAGGTAAAGTCTTACATTTTGATCTGTACCATCCAGATATAACATCACTTATTTAAAAATGTAAGCATGCTAACACGCTAAACTAAGACGATGAGCACGTTTAACGGATACATGCTAATCATTTGCTTGTTAGAATGATTTTAGCCAGTATGGCATGCTGATCTTAGCATTTAGCTCTAAGGTTAGCTGTACCCTGCTAACTATGGTCTCACAGAGCTGCCAGCAAAGCTGTGGACACTTTAGTCTTGTTTAAGGAAGATTGATAATCAAGCTGGTTTGTTTCTTTGCAGATAATTAATAATCAGATTACCTATTCAAACAAACTACAATATAAATCACCACAGCTCCAAGGACCAATCAGAAGAGCTGTTTCCTTCATCCTGCCTGTTTCATGCTTTTATAACAGGTATGTGGATCCATACTAGAAATAATGTTTTTTTTAACCCATTTAACTTAAAGATCATATAGAAACACTTGTTTATTAATCCTAACCATGTTTTAAATGTTTAGGTACCAATACTCCTACAAAATTGGCTACAGACCCAAGAGTCAACCGCGCAATATCTTCAAACCAATGAAGAATAGAGTGAAATTCCTTCTGACGCCACAAAATGGTAAACCAGCAAACATGTCTTAATGTCAACTGATATTTTATTATATTTTATTTGGAAAAAAGGATTTATGGCTGTTAGGAAAAGCATCACTCGTCACTGGCTTGGTCTTCAATATCAGGATACATGTATGTATTTATTATCCTTGCAAGAATGGAAGTAGTCATCACATACAGGGCTGCGTGGTAAAACTATAGTTCCCAGAGCATTGTCCTTGACATGCTTAGAGAGGGTGTTACAGTCACACTATGGAGAATACCGGTTCAAATCAGTATAGCCTACAATGTTTAGTTCAGATTAGCTAAGACCTGCGTAAGCTATAAACATGACGGTCATATGTCTATCTCCATAGAGGCTGAATCATCATGTTTTCACATAGCTATCATATGCCTAAAACAGTCCTGACGCTCTTCTAGGTAATCATACATCCTGTCACGTACACAGCTACAGTTGGGCCTTTGTTATCATGTGCTACTCTGATATTAGAAGAATACATTCAGTATTTTCCCAACAATGGCCTCTGCCCTTTTTTTAATAGACTCACACAGAAAAAACAATGGAGCATTTTGATTAATTATTGTGTTTTTCTATCCACAAAACAAATGTGTTAGTTGGTTAACATGCAAACGCCAACATGTGCGACATCATACAATATGGAAGACTGGGATTAAATACAAATGTGTGGTGTCATGCATCTCAGTCTTTACATTTAATTATTTTTATTTTTTTTACTGCACGAATGAGGATGCATTTGGAATCTGCTGCTGTTGTTGTTGCCCGACTGTTTTCTTCTTCTTTTATTTAGCTCAGTGGGAAAGGCTTTCTCCGTCAGATCAGTACGAGCTTGGGCAACCGATGTATTTTGAGGCAAAAGCCCCGGCCCTGTCAGAAGACCAAAGACTGTACGTCCACTTCTGTTACGCGACTCCAGAGAGGTCCCACAACTCCACGCCTCAGTTTCAAGTCGTGGCCAACTATGGGTAAAAAAAACACCTCACGCCAACACAAAATAAAGACTTTGAGAATATTGGTCACAAAAAAACATCTCTATAGAAGAAATAGACATAAGTAATAGACAGGCTTTCTCTCCTTCTGAAGGTGTATGGTTGAAAGCAAGGACAGTCGCTCCAGATTCATCCTATACAAAACAAATGCTGTGAGATTCTCTGTGGATGCCTTCTTGTTCACAGGCATGACAGGCCAGGTGAGCAAGAATTCTTTAAGTTTAAGCAAACTTGTCTGTTTTTGTTCGAGTACCATGCCACTAAAAGACCATTTGATGTGTAACTTGTTTGATTTCCTGTAGCAGCTCTACATGCACTGCTCCATGTCTGTAAGCAGCTCTGTCCCCACACCCAGAACTAAGTCCTGCAACTACGACACAAAAGAAAGAAGGTTAGTTTGTTCTGCCACTAGAGGTCACTTAATTAGAAAACTATAACAAAAGCAGAGTTTGGGGGTGTCAATTGCCATTCTTATAGGCCGTTTCTCCCAATTAGGATCCTTCATTGTTCATGGGCTTTTTATCATGAGCCGTATAATGCATAGGTCTCTTCCTCTCTAATTAATTAAGTAATTAAAACGGGTTAAAGTATTTTTCTGTTGCTCATTGGCTGCTGCTGTTAATGTTTGCTCAGCTTGTTTCTCTTATTACTCCAGATTTTCATCCACTTAAAGCATAGTTTAAAAGACTAAGATCTGTGCCTGTGTCTCTTCATTTCAGATATTTTAATGTTGTAATGTGGCACATGACAGTAATAAATAAAAGGTCAAAATATGCTGTAAAAAACACAAAAGGGATCATCTCGTCATAACTGTTTTTGTTGTTCTCCTCAGATGGGTTGAGCTGTATGGACCTGACTCTGTGTGCACCTGCTGCGACTCCAACTGTAGCTCTGCTGCAGCCAAAGGTCGGTCATTGCTTCACTCATTTCCAAAATGAAACACATTCTGCTTACCGTTCATGTATTCAAAATCAATTCTCAATGTCAACAAATCAAGATTAAAAGCAGCAGTGCCATAATCCTACCACAAGGATTGTATCAGTAGTCAAAGATATAGCGTATTACTCTGTGCCATAGAGCACAATTGTTGTTGTTTAAAATATATTAGGAACACTTTCAATCTTTTATTACCATGAACTCAAGCACTGCGGTTTTTCAAATACGGTATCATGGAGCAGTAAATAGCCACTAGTGTCAAAATAGGTGTGATTTGCAGCTGTAACTAGTGTCCAACAAATGCAACATTAACTCTGGTATGTGTTAATTATACATATTGAAACCATAGACTGTGTATATAAACTGAAACACACCAGCTTCTGCTTTGAAGACAATCTAGCCCTCCTCTTTTTTTGTTTTTTATTATTCTGTATGTCTTCCATTTTGTAAAGCACCTTGTTCCCCTATTGTAGTAATTTACTAAATGTTTACTATCATTACATAGTTTAAATATAACTTTGCCACTGCAGGAACTTCCTTTTTAAATGAAATATGTAGGTTTTTACTGCTACATGTAACTGGATGCATGCAGTTTTATTCTACACCTATTTTTAATTTTTTTTTAACTGCCACCATGTAAATGTATTATATATTTGAGTTATTTCTAATGTATTTTTCAAACAAACTATACACTTATATAAACAATTCTATATTTTCCAGTGACCAAAGTAATCAGCAGCAGGCCGTGGACATTAGATCCTAAAGGGAAACTCACCACAGCCCTGAAGTGGAAGAAGGTCTCCACAGCAACAACAACGAAGACAACAACAAAAGTGGCACCTCAGCCAGAGACGAAGAGCGAGGTGACTGACTGGAGGAAATCTTCGCAGCCTGAAGAGAGAACAGAGACTGAATTTGGTAAGGTGGAGGACTCTGGGGAGGACTGGCCGATTGGACGCAGAGGAGTGACCTGGGTTGAGATGGAAGGTGAGGAGGAGTTGGTGAAGGGCTCTGCTGTTAAGGAGAAGAAGAAGGAGGAGAAGGAGAAGGAGAAGGAGGAGGAGGAGAAGAAGGAGAAGGAGAAAGAGGAGGAGGATAAGAAGAAAAAGAAAGAGGAGAAGAAGGAGAAGGAGAAGAAGAAGAAGGAGAAGAAGAAGGAGGAGAAGAAGAAGGTCGCAGCAACTCACACAATTTGAGGACATTTTTGGTTTTGTCAAATAAAGTTGAAGTATATACAGTGATACATTCAGTCTGGGTGCCTCATTTCCTTACAAGCTGAAAGCAATAATCCAGAGGTTGATTTAAATGTTTTTGGTGCCAACGTTGTCTTTTATATTTATTATTACTACGTGTTTGAGGCAGACGTTGTTAACACTAACTGTAAAACTGAATTGGATTTATTTGTCACTTGCTACATTCAGCATTTACCAATTGTCTCTTAAAACTAATAGTCAAACATATAGGTTGTATATTAAGCTGCAGCCCTTATTTTTATCCTAGCATAAATCAGCATGTTATAGGGCTTTAAAAACTACACAATGTGTTAAATTGATGAGCATAAGAAGTTAATTTTGACAGAATCAAGCAAGCGGTTTCCCACTTCTTTCAGTGTTTGTACTAAGCTGCTGGTTTTAGCTTATTGCCAAACGAGAGAAGAATCAGTCCTATGTCACAAAAGTGAAAAGGCGAATGTGCAAAAATGTTTTCTATTCCTTTTAACAAAGGTAACGAAGTAATTTTTCCATTACCAAAAAGACAAATTCCGGCACAAAATATGAATAATAAAACCCAGGAGTCAATTTCCAGATACAAGCATCATTTATTAGCTTTACATCGTGAGTAAATGTTATATTGCTACTTAACCATCATTCTGTACAAATTCTTTTACAAATGTCAGGTCATTGAATGGGATAGCGGCAGCTTCAACCTTTTATAATTGAAAATACAGTTATGCCATTCACACAGTAAATGCTATGACTTTACAAATTAAACAAAGTACTTACAAAATAAACTTGGCTTAATATCATTCGAATAACCGTTAATACAGTGTGTCATCAGTATATTCATTAAAAATCTTGGAACTTAAAAAAATGTCCCCTTCCTCCGTTAACTAACCCTCATGTCTCGTCCACTTTAAAGAAGGAATGTGACAAAGATGACATCTTAATGTCCTTTTATATAAACAGACCGTAGCGTCATTTCACCTTCATTTTCAGACAGGGTTCAGCTCAGGTGCATCCTGGATGGAGTTGCTGTCTTTTTTTATCTACTCGTTCGGGTTCCTCTTTCATGTGGTCTCGTCCAGGTGTGAAATGAATCCTCCTCAGTAGTACGAGCTCAGGTGGGAGTGGGTGGCGGGATGTCTGGTCATGGCTGACCCAGGATAGATGGGGCTGTTTGGAGAGTTCCAGTACGGCGATGGAGCGCTGAAAAAGTTGCCTGGAGACACTGGCATTGGTGCAGGATGGCCACCCATGAAGTTCATTTTGGGCTGGTGGCTGTGGTAGGGCTGGGCGTAAGGCATCTCAGTCTGGTACTTAACAATCCCCCCCTCCGCTGAGTGATTCTGGTGTGCCTGCGAGATGCCTTGGAAGTCAAACTTGTATGCGTAGCGCTTGCCGTGCACCTTAGTCATGATGTTCTTGTCATAGTAGTAGCGCAGAGCGCGGCTCAGCTTGTCATAGTTCATGTTGGGCTTGCTCTTGCGCTCTCCCCAACGCTTGGCCACCTCGTCCGGGTCGGTCATCTTGAACTCGCCGTTGGTTCCCTCCCAGGTGATGATGCCGGAGTTGCCGCTGTCGGACAGCAGCTCCAGCAGGAACTGCCACAGCTGGATCTGCCCCGAACCTGGGAGGAGAAATTGAGTTAAATAATGTATACTGACTTCATTGGATTGTCACACAAAGGCAGAACATGTGAACAATACCACTAGTAGATGTGTTAAATGTTTGTTTCTAAGTGATTGTTACTTAATATTGAAACATTTTTGAAGGATGTGGTCATCCCTGAGCAAATGAAATCCATGACCACTATTTCGCCTTAACGTTAGCAATACAGTTTCAGGAAAGCAGGAAACCAACAATACTCCACTTAATGCATCCAGTTATTCCAGGACCTCGGACAGCACCTCAGTTATTTTACAAAGAAATTAGGATTTTTGAGTGGACCGTTTTCTTCCCTAGTACTACGATGACATCATATAGTCGGCTTATATTTGTATTCCACTAAATGTGACCTTTTCACTGCGTGGCTTGGAAAAAGGGACAGACATCGGGGCAGAAACCTACCCACAGGCCTGTGAGCGCTGGGGTCAGGGAGCTTGAACGGACTTTGTTTGCCTGTTCGGTTCTTGGACGAGCTGAGGGCTTGGCCTTCTGTGAGGAAACAGCAGGGCAAACAGTCATGTTGGTGAGAGGGAAGCCAGATTGTGTCTCAGTGTAAGCGTGATGCAATTCTGCTGAAACAACAGGTGTTGCTTGAAGTTTAAAATGTCCATTTGGGAAATTAAGTGCATGTGTGCCAGCCCTTGCTTGCTTTCTTCTCATGTTGCCAAAGCATACAGTGTAAAGGCCTCATTTGTGTAATTCTCATTAGTTTGATCTTTTGGTGCTTTAGATTCTTACCTGGGTTGGCTAGTCGACTGCTGATGGGCCCTAATGTCTGATATGGGTCTGGAAAGAAAAAAAGGCATTTTTATTTCAACATCTTTAAAGCCCCTTTGGATGGAGGGAAATATTAAACACATAGCTTACATATAAAAAAAGGACATGTACTCCTTTTCAGATTTAAACTCGTACTTTGGGTTTCAGCTTGAACATGTTTACATGCTAAACTTTGATGTTGAACATAATACCTGCTTAATTATGGAAAGCATTGTGAGCATGCTGAGCAGACTCGCAGAGCAGCAACACATCTTGTTATCTCCAATCTTTGGAAACATTGGGAGCTTGACTGGACTAGCTTTATGTGATTTCCAATATCTGCTTAAAGATAAATAAATAAAAATGTGGCCTACATACCTTGGACAATTCTTGGAGCGGGCTCTGTAACTCTTGAGCTGTGTTGGTGCTCCATGGAGGGACCTACAAGTAACAATACAAGTATTGATGTGAAATGCTTCGATACTCAGTTGTGGCCTAGTTGTTATTGTTAAACCTCCATGTGAAATCAGTAGTTCATGCATGAAAACACTTATCATGATCATTAGTTTCATATCATCCCTGTGTATTGTTATCTTACCTTTTGGCACTGTGCTCATGTTGTTTGCCGGCCAACTGCCCCTGCAGCTGATCTCATCAAAACCGCTCTCTGCACACACACAAACACAACAGTGATGAGACCAGACTTTGGCTGGCACGTGGCGTCACATTGGCTTTGAAGTGAACAGTGGGATGGCTCAGCTATAGTAGGAAGGACGTGGGTAAATGAAGACCAAGACAATAAGAGCTTGGAGGTCTGAAGATGACCCAAAAAGTTTCTTTTGTTCGGGCCACCCCTGTCGCCACAAGATTGTGAATTGTGTCCCAGGAGCAGGACCCATACCCCCCATTTCCTGCGCCTGTGCAGCTGTTTCCTGTCTGAAACTGGCTGTTGAGTTTTGGACTCATCAAAGTTTTGTCAACTGAGGCCAGTGTTGTGCTAAATAACTATTTTGACTCGTGAAACTATGTAACCCGGTTCTGAAACTTGACACATTATTTTTAAATCCCTTAATCTTTCAAGTGTCATTCAAATCAACTCTTGCTTTGTGAGTGGTTTGAGAATGTGAGCCTGAAGTCTCACACCCAGAAACATCAAACGGATCTCAACATGTGACTAACGGGGAAAATAAAAACGTTAAATACAACAATTAAGTTACTTTCAGATTTGAAGAAAAATATTTGTTATTAAAATCATGCAGGTAGTCTTTTAGTCCTACAGGAGTTGAAAGTGACTTCTCGTAACTGCTTGATGTTTGAATAAGAAATGGTTTGCTGATAATCCTTTTATAAATCATAAATATATTAACAACAAAACATAATCTGCTTCATAATAACGATCAGATTTGAAGCACTACACAAGCAGTGAAGCCAAAACTATTTGAATTGGAGCGTGGATGATCTCACCTGCTTTCACCTGTAGTCTGGGTTGTTGGGGCGGTGTGGTGTTGGTCGGAGTTGTGGAGTAAGAGAACGTAGGGCTACCTGAAGTAAAAAAGTAAATGTTAAGTAAATGGATATACACCTGAAATCAATCATGCCATAACAGAATTGATCAGGATTAGTATTTTGAAAGTAAAGATAGCCGTCAAAGGCTTTGAAAGACAGGAGAGCTGTTGATTGTTCGCTGTAGTACTGCATTGTGTTATATTATATGATGTTGCTGTTATTTCCTCCACCCCTTGTATATCGTAACGTTGCCTTCTTTAGCTGCATTTGTGACACTGATTTGCAGAAGCAAAAACGCTGCAAAATGATGTAATGCGGCAGAAAACATGATGACATATTGTATGCAAAACACAGGAAGCGTGTGTTAGTAAAGAGGAAGAGGTCACAACACTTCCCGAAGACAAAATTCAGTAAACATTATGACAAATGTTACAGTCCAAAACATTGAACTGTACAAAGATAAAAGTGACAAATCCTAAAAGACAAATATTTCATTTTTTTCCTAATCAACTAACTAATTAAATAGTTGAGTAGTATGTTAATTGTCAATCAGTGCTTCATGTCTTTACCTGAATTTATTTCTTATCCTGCTTACATGCGAGTAAAATATGTGACAATAGAACAATGAAAACCCTTCGTACATTGTTGAGTCAGACGAGGAGAACAGAACAATGTTATCAGCTAAAGGGAGAGGGCGAGATCTTACTCTGCCGGAGGTAACTGAGGTGTGAGAGCAGGATGTCTGCGTTGTAGGCCGACGTGAGACGCATCATGTCTTCTTTGGTCATCTTGCAAAGGGCCTTGCCGTCCAGCGCTTGGAAGAGCATGACGTCCACTTCCTCCAGGACGTACTCCTTGATGGCCCAGTCCAGCCACTGCCTCACGTGGTCCTGTGTCCAAACCTCTGGATCTGGCATCAGAAGCACACAATGATCAGAAAAGACTCCAGATAATGAGGTATAATAACGCCTCACAATGTTAAGGCAAGGCAAGGCAAGTTTATTTATATAGCACCTTTCAACACAAGGCTATTCAAGGTGCTTTACAAAAAATGAAAGTCATTAAGAAAATGGCATTTAAAATCAGTCATTAAAAAGAAAAGATAATAAAATAAACATTAAAAGAAAGAAAACATGGATAAAAGTTACAGTGCAGTTTAAGATGTGAATAGTTCAATTAAAATCAGCGACAAAAAGAAAAGTCTTCAGCCTGGATTTAAAAGTAGTCAGAGTTGCAGCGGACCTGCAGGTTTCTGGGAGTTTGTTCCAGATATTTGGAGCATAATAACTAAACGCTGCTTTACCATGTTTAGTTCTGACTCTGGGGACAGAAAGCTGACCAGTCCCTGAAGACCTGAGAGATCTGGATGGTTCATAATTTAGCAGGAGGTCAGAAATTTATTTTGGGCCTAAACCATTCAGTGCTTTATAAACCAGCAGCAGTATTTTGAAATCTATTCTTTGACACACAGGAAGCCAGTGTAAAGACTTCAGAACTGGAGTGATGTGATCCACTTTCTTAGTGTGAGTGAGGACTCGAGCAGCGGCGTTCTGAATCAGCTGCAGCTTCCTAATAGATGTTTTAGTGATAGAAGACTGATTAGAAGACTTTTGTTATTTTAAAGGGATTAATATTATTTTAGCTGGCTTAACATTTCAGCATACTAACTGCGATTCTAAATGTAAGTAGATGGCTCTGGTAGTAGATGAAGGAAGAGGAGCCATACAGAAAGTTTGCTTGGAAGTTGGAAATGGAATTTCTTTTTTTTTTATCATATTTATATTTTTATATTTTTTTGATGCTCCAATGTGCTTTTTCAATTTCAAGTGTGACTAAGCACTTCCATTTTAAACATGAATAATATTTGAAGTCATGAATGTTTTTGTACAATAAGAGAGAGGAAGTCAATGTAATCATGAGACCGTTTTATTCCTTTTTTTTTTTTTTAAATATAACTTTTTTTTAAAACGTCTTTGTTATTGAAAGGTTTGTGGACAAACCATATCAGGCACGTTCTTATTATAAGAACTCAAGTACTCAATCTGTTTTGTTTTTGTTTTTTGTGATCCATTCATATTTTTTTGTTTCAGAAAATGTCTTTCAGCTTTTGTTTTATTACATATTTTTAAAATATCTTCAAGGGCCTAATGTTTAAATGTGTTTTAATGCAATGCCAAAAACAGATTGACAAATACAATTTTAAGTTACATTACTGTTAATAAATAGTGTTTTTCTTATTTTGTATGTCTTGCCCGGCTCTCCATAGGCCACCGCTTCCGCCAACTACATCCCAGAAGATAACAGGAAGTAAACAAATACAAACGGTTAATGCTGAGCTGCACACAGCCCCTGAGTCTTCAGGAAAGATGCAAACATATTGTTATTTGTGGTGGTGTTGACAACCCTGACCGTGTTTATGTGAACAAGGTCTGGGCAATTTAAGATTTGTCGCTTTTCATATCCATATTTTAATAAGAGTTGAATTCAATGTCTTGTTACAGCATTGTGATATTATTTATCAGATTCAGGACGGTAAGCTAATTTCCAGTAGCACACAATGACTGTAAATTGCCCGTAATATTAGGCAGGAGCCACCACACCCTCATGTCCTGATTGTCCTTGGTGAACACATGCCACTGTGATGCAACATCCGTGAATTATGAAGCAAAATATCCCGGTGCTGTTGACTCATTGAAGATTCTCTTCGGTTTTCAAAGAGCTGAGTTTTAAATTGTTCACTGCATGCCTCTGGAGCACGTCTGGGATCCCTCCAGAGAGTCTGACTCACTGAAACGTACTGCTTTGATATGCTATAAAATGAGTCTCTAAGGACGATGGGATCCTAAAATATGCCGCCAGGTTAATTTTTAGATGGCTAGACCACTGATTCACAGAGAGGATGAAATGGACTAAGCGCAAGTTGTCTAAATCCTAACTGTGACTACTCGGTTAGCAGTGACACACCACTGCCTTTACTCCAAGTTGTGTGTCAGTGATTTTATTCTCCAAAGAAAAAGGGAAGTCCACTGCTCACAGTTCAGCTGTAGAAAACTTTCTTCAGACCATCTATTTAAAAATAAGGCCTTTTAACTTCGACTGGTGTTATTTTATGTTTTGGGACAAATGTTACCTTTAGAGACACATTCTTATTCAACTGAAGGATATTCTGTCTCCTGTGTTTTGATGGATAAGGCTGATATTCTACACTTTCCCCTATTGTCAACAGATCACATAAAGATGCATTACTGTCTCTAAGCTGGCTGACTTCCTGTGACACTCAGCCCCAAGCTCATTCATTCCTAATAAAGATGAGAATCTTTAGTTTCATGTTTTTAAACGGCTTCCTGAAAGAGATATGCACTGTAGTTTTAACAGTAACTCAAACAGGAATACAAGTAAATGTTTTGGACTATATTCAGCTGCGGATTAAAAGACATCAAGTATTTACAGCAATAGTACTGCTTGTACTAGGATTGGTGGGTTTTTAATGTATTTGGACAACAAAAGCTCTATGTATCAGACCTTGGATACAGGTAATACCGTTTGGTTTAAGAATTTCTCTGGTTTTGGTCTTTTCATGGGATGAAAACAAGTGAGTATTGCTCGTTGGACTTTTCAGACTTTGAAGAGGATTTCCAAAAGCCAAAAATGGACTCAAAGTTCATCCCCTTCTTAAAACCAATTATATGTTTTCCAATGTAGGCTATTGTTTATCTGTGCCACTGGAGAGTAGTGTAGTAGTTTGGTGGAAAATGCTTTGTTCATCTTTGATTGAGTCATTGATGTTGCACAAGCTCCGTGTGTGACAGCTCTAGTGGTATTGGTCTTGTGAGGATGGAGGTAAAGTGACTCACCTGCTGGCACGATGACCCTCTTCTCCTCTGTGGCGCTGCTGGGGGGGGTTGCCGTCTGTGGGCTCACGCGGGGCTCCGGATACGAGGCCTGGTACGGCATCGGGGCCCCGTCGTTGCTCATGTGTCTGGAGCGCTTGTTGACGACGCTGCAGTCCACAGGGGACTCACGGCTTAAACGGAAGGAAGAGAAAAGTTCATTAGAACCTTTCAATGTTATTTAGAGTCACAACACTCCCATGTATCCTCTCATATAACTTATTGAATAGTTTCGTATGATGAGACGTGTTATTGCTACTAATCTGAAAATAGATTTCACACTTTTTGTTGATACAAGGCTATTTCCTCTTGCTCTGTTTGCCAGTATCTGTAGCTGACAGAAGAAAGATTAAGTCTTAAAACTGTTTGCAATCAACACGTAAGTAAAAAGTAATAAGTTGTTTTAAATATTTACACCAAGTAACTTCTGTTGATCCAACCTGTATGAACACTGAGTTTTTATTTTTTTAAATAGCAGCAGTGGAAAGAAGTACTGTTTTACTTGGTAAGAATACAAAAGTATTATGAGTAAAAATACTCATCATGCAGGAAGACTGATCTCACATACAGGTATGACATCATTTGAATAAATAGTCTCATAGCATTTTAATGTTGTAAGTGCTCAAGGTGGAGTCATTTCTATCTACATTAACACTGATTATAATGTAGGCATTATCAGCCAACACATTAAAAGTTAAATAACTAATAAGAAAATAAACAACTTTATTAATTCTTTGAACCTTTTTTTTTTGTTGGGAAAATTGATTATTTTAACTTCTAATAACTCAATCATCTGAAAAATGATATGGGACCACAATGAGACCCATTTTTTGTGAGGGGTCACACGAAAAAGGGTTAGGAACCGCTTGTCAAATTTTTAGCAATCTATGGTATTTTATGCTTTTTTTAAATGTAAATGCTTTCTCTGGAGAGATGCTGGTAACATATAAACGTCACAAACAAGTTTTAATAGCATAACATTGAGATCTTAAAAGTACCAGTAGCTCAAAATGCATGCTTTTACTAGATTACTTTCCACCAACCGTTTCCGTAATGATTCTTTTAAAACACCCACATTTGACATTCAAACATAAGCACCATAAGCAGGCCCGGTTCTACGGGGGTGTATAAGGGTGCATTGCACCCTCAGTTGAGTCGCTATGCACCCTCATTTGAAAAATGTAAAGTAAAAAAAAAAAAAATTTAAAAGTGAAAAAAAATTAATTAATTAAAAGTGAAAAATATTACATATATAATAGTAATAATAATAATAATAATAGTAATAATAATAATAATAATAAGAAGAATATAGTTGAAATAAAATAAATTGTAATTGTGGTTAAAGAACATTGTCTGCTGCATTTATTTGTTCAATTTAAACGGTATGTCAGGTGCGCGTGACCTGTGCCGCTGCGCGTTCTTCATCTGCAAGGTGCTTACACAGCAGTCAGTGATGGACATCAGAAAATGGTTAAAACAACCATCCCTTATCGACAGCAGTAACACTGCATCTACTGCAGGTAATAACAGTTCAGATCATGGGGACATTACGTTACCTGCGGCCACTGTCGTGGACACTAACGCCCGACTCACCGGCTTTGCCCGCCTCGCCCACGGAGGCGGAGCAGCCGGCAAAACAGAGCCTGCCCAGGTATATTTGAAAAAGTACCCAACTCGCCTGTACAGTGGGGTAAGGCACTCATTTTGCAGCTCATGGTTTCAAAACAGAGATTGGCTGGAATATTCCTGTAAAAAAGATGCCATCTTCTGCTATGAATGTAGACATTTCGGTCTGAAAAGGGGAGTGATTTGTAAAATATCCATAAAGAAATAGTAAATCTGCTTACAGTTCTGTTTCATATGGGTGTTGAGAGATGGATCCATAGATCTCTTCATTTTGCTCTCAAAGTGCACCGGATTGATGCTTTTAACTTCAATATTTAAAAACAAATCTTCCCGGGGGTGCATGCCCCCGGACCCCCCTAGAGGAGGTGAGGACCCCTAGAGGGTGTTAGGTCCACTCCCCACTTGTAAAAATAGCACTTTACACTGCACCCTCTCTAATCTCAGATGCACCCTGAGTCATTTTGTTCTGGAACCGGGCCTGACCATAAGTATGATGGATGTTTAAGGAAAACAAGACTCATTGTTACATTTGGTATAGAGAACAATAAACAAACAGTTTTAGGGAGTGGAAAAACCCAGATGCTGAAACGCACCTGGTTCCCCACATATTTCGGGAACCTGGGCCCCCTGTGGCCTCGGCCCCTCTGACTCACCTGGTGCCATTGACGTGTTCGCCCCTTTTCCCAGGGTTCTGAGCTGATGACCCCCCCCACTCGGGCTCGGTGGGCTCGGGACTCTTCGAGGCCTGGCTGAACGCGCCGGGCGATGTCATCTCGGCCTTCATGTGCACTGCGGTGTAGGGCGGCTCGAATATGGGCTGATCCTCACTCACCACTGATAGCGCTTCCTGTCAAACAGAGCAACACCGGTCACCGTCTGCCATTAATGTGCCGGGTCACAACCTGTGGAAAGTGAGATTTTCCATATACAGACTAAGCTAATGCTTCAGTGAACAGAAGTGAAGCTTCATCAGCCACTAGAGATATACAATTTATAGTAACAGCACAACCAATCAATAGAGAAGTTTTATAATAACGTTGTTATTTACACTGGGCATAACCACTTTAACTTTTGTAAGGCTCACTAATGGAGAGGGAAAGAAATATCCTAAATGTATATTGAAGGACAAACTGTTATCCCTTTTTGTTAGACGAT
Source organism: Gymnodraco acuticeps (assembly GCF_902827175.1). NCBI lineage: Eukaryota > Metazoa > Chordata > Actinopteri > Perciformes > Bathydraconidae > Gymnodraco > Gymnodraco acuticeps. The sequence goes on from NW_022989977.1 coordinate 3,465,536, forward strand.
TTGGTTCCGAGTCATTATAGTTAGGAGAGGATAGAATAATTATATAAGGATAGAATAATTCATTTCTCCATCTTGCTATATTTATTTTCATTCATGAAACATTGTAATTAAGTTGAACTACATAAAGATGACTTGTTGCCAGTTCTTGAGGATTTTAATGTGTTGTTCTTTTTGTATTTTGTCACCTATAATTGTCATTGTACACACTGACTTGTTGGCAGCAGAGCTCTTAAATTGAATTGCTCTGAAGAACTTGAATAGTAGATTTTCAGAGTTTGGAACATTTCATGTTTACTCTTAAAGTGTGTAAAGATTCAAACTGGCAGATCTCTGCTTTCTTATCATACACCCAAAATACCTCTGCAACACAAACCCTGGCTTTGCTAAAGATTCAGTGGTGTGTTTAATCTAAACAACATTGGAGATACTTAGGAGGTTATCACACCATATAGGAGTGAAATCAGAAGTAAACTGTTCAAGTAGTCAGGAGACTGTCTAATATTTAACTTCAGTAACCACAGTTTTATTTTGTCGTTAGGATTGGGGTTACAGGGGAGGGAGGGGTGTTGGCTCAAGGTGGAGTTTAATCGAGATTTAAGTCGGTCTTCCTGTGTTTAGCACCTTCAGCGAGGCCTCAAAACCACCCCTGAGATGCCACTTTCATCCCACGCACAGGGGGGGGGCAAACACCGGACCTGTTGTTCTGTCTGCTGCTCACATTAAGTGTGTGCATGTGTGATGCAGTCTAAGTGGGTGCAAGTGCGTGTTTGTTTAGAGGAGTTGAGCATTGTCTTTGGACCTCGTACGTCAGTGCCGTGCTTTTTCAGTGGCCTACAGGAAACCTGGCCGCCATGTGCAGAGGAACCTTTTGGCACAGGCCAAGGGAGAGGAAATGGTAGAGGAGGGGGCACAGTGTAAAAATGTGGGTCATTTTAAAGCTGGAAAACAACCCCAAAGGCCTGTGGTCACGGGAGGAGAGGGGGTCGGGTTCATTGGGCAGCGAGAAGACTGTAGCCCTGATTGAAGTGCCGCCTTTGCATTGTGTTTTTTCTTTTTGTTTGTTTTTTGCCTGTGTGTGTGTTTTTTTTTTTAGCTCAATTGCTGCCTGAGCATTGTAAACCACATCTTAATGCATGGCACACAGTTTGGCATTTCCTCGAAGCTGCAGACGAACTGATAGAGAAGTCAGCAGTGTGAGATCTCAGCACCCCACTGCTGAATTGAGTATTTGCTGCTGTGTAAATGATACAACCTTTTTTATAGCAAGCACAAGTTGAAGATAGATTACAAATACATTGTTACATTTTACATTGAACAAACATTAACTCCTATTAGTTCCTCAAGATTTAAGAGACAAATATTCTAAAAACATATTAAATGTTATGGATTTAACATTGTACAGATGGCCTTTTTTTATCTATAAATGTTTTCTTACTTGTTAAAGCTTGCGGCCTTCATTACAGAACGTTGCCAAAACATGCAAATATTGGGTGTGATGAGTTAGAAGTAGTTCATTTAGATGAAAGTAGAGATGAGAAGACGCCTACAGAAGTGTGTGAGCTCACTTCTTTCTAACTCCACACCACGCTTTTTTTTTGACACGCACTGTCCCCCAACAGACGCTGACTTAAGTGACATCACTTGAGGCAATTTATCAGACTTTGAGCAACAAAATATGCTTACAACAATCTTTAACATATCCATTATTCCCCCACAGGACACAACATACTATATATATTAAATGGGCTGAATTCAGCTTTAAATGTTAGGCTTAGGGCTATAAATGAAGTTGATGTCAATATTTTAGAGGCAAATTATTTTCCACGCTAATTAAATGCTAGAATGAATATATGTTAAATGCATTTTGTCATGTGACAGAAGTGTTTCACAGGACTTCATATTGTCCTGCTCAGCTTTCTTTTGACCGCACGCCCTGTTTTCTTCTCCTTCAGCTGATTGCTTTGTTTTACTTCTGGCATGTTGTTCTGTTTCCCCGGCCTTCCTCTCACACTGGGTGGCTTCAGAGCCCCATTTCTCTGTGCAGAAGTGAAACAGTCGGCTGATAAAACAGACAACTGACAGCAGATTCTCATGCAAAGCCATGATGGTTAATACTTTTAATAGTGATGGTTAAATGTATTATGTTTGACTTGTTTTTGGTACTCAACGCTCAAACTGTTGATATTATCGGAGGCAGCTCATCAACTTTTCAGTTCTGTACATTTAGTGACATGCTCATGCTTTCACAACCACACACACACACACACACACACACACACACACACACACACACACACACACACACACACACACACACACACACACACACACACACACACACACACACACACACACACACACACACACACACTCCCGCTCTTTCTTTATCTTCCCCTTGCGCTCGCTCCCTCTCTCTCTGCACACTGATACAAATATACCAAAATATGGCCTGACCGCTAATGCCACAACTGACTTCCTGTTCAATGTGTTTCAGCTTGTTGCTCAGTGACACAAAACAACTTTTAAAAAACATGACCCTAATGACGCTTTGCTTGTGCCTCGATGTCCTGAAATGTTTTGTTCGGTGTGATAGTAAACACTTGAACACCTTTTGATTTGTTCTAAACATGAAATACTGCATGGAAACGTTTGACTTTAAGTCAGCAGCTCTGCGGGTTGCATCATGCAGTCTTGCCCAAACCAAGAGAGTGTGATGTTTACGAAATGGACGTTCATTCTTCTTAGATCTGTATTAAATAACTTTTTTGTTTAACTGCAGAAAAAGGCAAATCCTTAGTATAATTTTGGCCTGACTTGTATTACTTGATTAACCCTAACAGCTCCAGCTCAAACTATAGGATTCTACCTATTTAAAGTATTTTTTCAGTGATATATCAAAAGGGATATTACAAGACACCAGGAATGAAATTATAAATAACTGACAGTCATGTAATGAATCAGACATGGAGAGGGGTTGTAGTGTTTTAAAGCTCAAAAGCTCCTAATTTGAATGCCATGGATTTCGATTTAATTAGATACAATTAGCTCAAAAACATTTTGAGATATGATTTTGTATTTGTAGGTAGAGCAGCAGCTTGAGTGACCTATTTTAGCCTATGGCTGCAGCCTATCTGGTAAATGGGCTGCAACTATTTTCAGAATTGACTGACCTGCTTATTAATTACATAACATTTTTTATGTTGTCTTACCAAGAGTAAAAACAAGAAAGTGATTGAGTTTTCTACAATGTAAATATAACTTTTTGAACTCATTTGATTAACTTGAACCTTACATTTCTTGCTTTATGAATTTATAAATTGGCGACATACAAAACAGTTGCAAATAAATATGCTGTCAATCAGCTGATCAGATCAAATAATAGTTTTTAGCTGTAAATCCAGGTGCTCTCAACTGGTGAAAGGATCAATCTGAGGAAACACCAAATACTATCAACGTAGGAAAGCAGATAACAAAACCTTACTGCTGCACAGAATGTTTTTACATTTTTCTTTCTAATCTTTCCCTTTTTTTCTTGTTACTTCATTTAAAATGTCTATAAAGCTGTACAACATATTGAAATAAACCAATTGGGAGAGTTCTTTGTTGTTTGGTCACAAGAACACACTTGCTTTGTTTAAAGGTGCTTCAAGTCAAAAAGGTTGGGAACCACTGCAACCAAGGATTTAGAGAACATCTATTACATCAACTATATGATTTGTATTTAGAGTCAGGTTTGGAAACACCAATGACTTTGATAGTTTAAGTGTTTAAAAGGTTGATTTGGTGCCATATGTTTGTGGCATTATCCTCCCTCCTACATTTGAAGTGCACTGCAGCCTCATAATGCTGATTTCATCCATGCTATTTTGGTCCATCCTGTACAATTTCTTTTTGGATTAATGGATATTTAAATACTTGGTGAAACAAGCACAGACATATGTTTTACTTTAGATTAACTGATCAGTAGAATCATTTTCAGGCTTTATAATAATAACGTAATGATTCTTTGGTCAATTCTTTCTTCCAGCCTTATTTTGTGTGCTTCTAGACATTAAAAACGTTTTTAAATGTCACTGAGCTCCTGTTAGCAAAATGGCTCCAGATAGGATATTTTAATACATAGATGTCAACTCCTCTCAAGGCTATGGGAGGATATAAAATGAAACAAAACTCTTCTAAAACAAGGTGTAGCCTTCAGTAACAGGCCAGAGATCAAGTTGTGCAAAGGCACAGCCCTCCGTGCTCGCCATGTCTGAGGCAAGTGGCAAAAAGCAGAAGTAAAAGCTAAGCTGATTTTGCAAAGGCCTGAGCAGCTGCACCTTGTGCTACAAAAACACGCTGCGGTTTCCACAGGTCGGGCCTGGCTGGTCTCAGACCTGCAGGCCGCAGACAGCCTCCTGCACCTCCCAGACCCTCTGAGGGGACAATGTGGAGTTTGGACAATGCAACGCCTTAGTTTGACCACTTCGTTTCTTCCAGGAGAGGCTTTGTTGCCTTTTCACCATTTTTTTTTTTCTAGTTCACTGAGCGGAAATGTGTGCGGAAAGTCTGAGGTTTCTGACAGGAAGCCTGCTGAGTTCAGATAACGACACCTGACAAGTGCTCCCGTTTGCAGCAATAAATTATACTTAAAATAACCTCATACAAACAATCTTGCTGCGACACAGTACAGGAGACTCATTATCTGAATGATTATGTTTTTAACTGATAATTCTGAATATGGTCCAGCATTTAAACAAACTCAAACATTAAATAGATACACTTTTAAAGGACTACATTAATTATTTATGCTTTGGTAACAGGATGTCCTCCTTTTCCTGCAAAGGACCTTAAGTTGCTATTTTTCTATGAAGGAAAATAATGTACAAATAATTAACTTAACCAAGATGCTTTCATAGACATATTTTTTGGAAACTAAACAAGAGAGACACAAGTATGCTACAATAATAGTTCCTCAAACCACTGAGAACTTTTATAATGAAATGCATTTCCTCTTGTTACAATTGGCTGAATAAGACATTTAGTTTTGGTTGACGTATCAAATCTTTCGTTGTGGTAATGTCATGTAAAACCAATTATTTCACATTTTAAACATCGCATGGGATTTAGTAAACGGATTTAGTTAACATCTTTAAGATTCTCCCGAAGATTACAATTACATTTTAATGCAGCAATAAATATAAAAGCCTTCAGTAAAATAGTGTATATTACACCCACATTCGATGAAGAAACATAAATAAGGCCATGTATTTAGGCAATTTGTGTCCGACACCATCAGATAAACATTTTAGCGTTTTCTTTCATTGCGCAATGAAGAGTTTTCAACGTTAACTTGATTAAAAAGTGCCTTTCGATTTGAGGTGCATTTAAGAGAGGATACAAAAATGAAACAATGACTGAGTTGTGTTTGTCTGGATAACTCAAACAGAAAATGTGAAATACCAGTCATCTGATGGAAAGGAGTCCTCCTGCTCGGCTGAAAATTGACTAAGTTGATCCATGGCGCCTTCAGCGACACCTGCCTTGTGCGCACAAATTAAATCCAGCATCCTTTAATTCACGAATTATTCGTTAAAGTTCATAAACTTGCTAAATATTAAGTTATCTCTGCGTTATTTGTGTGTATGTGTTGAGGTTCCGTGGATAGTGAGCTCCTACACAACACATCAATCAGAAGAAAAAAAAACTGAAACGATTTTGGAAATCCTCTTTTACGCGTGTAACCGGCCACCAATTAGTGTTTTTATCTGAGTGTAGAGATGTAGTGGTTAGTTGTGTTATTATAGAGCCGACATACAACCACGAACGGGAAGGAAGAGGAAATTTTGTACAAGAAGGAAAGAGTGGGGAGCTCTCATCACCGCTTTGACTCTCTCACTCAGCGGGCTGGTGGGTGGCTGTCATTTTCACCACAGCAGCAGCGTAAAAAACTATTAAACACGTACCTTTATCGTACAGTCCATTGCAGCAGCTTTGCAGTCTTTGTCATTTAGTCGTTTTTAATAAATGGTGCAGATAATTAAGCCTTCTAACCTCACTTCAATGCATGCAGGGGTGCATTGGCTCTATGGCGCAAACCATTGCAGTTACAATTTTTTGCTCGCAGACCAAAACCGGATGACAAGTCTCTCTCTCTCTCTCTCTCTCTCTCTCTCTCTCTCTCTCTCTCTCTCTCTCTCTCTCTCTCTCTCTCTCTTCTCTCCTCTCTCTTCTCTCTCTCTCTCTCTCTCTCTCTCTCTCTCTCTCTCTTCTCTCTCTCTCTGTAAATTGGGAAGTGAAGTCACTGCTCTGAAACTACTTCTCATGAAACAACAGTCACTTACTGCTCAGAAGGGCACAACACAAGCTAGTGCGTGTGTGTTGCAATAGATTCATGTGTGGACATTGGAAAACATGACATACTTAACATCATTTAAAACAACACTTGATTAGTGTTTTGCAATTAAACAGAAGTGAAAGTAAAAGGTGCTGAATACTGAAAGCCTGTAAAGTGTCAGAACAACATAGTGTTGGTGGACTTTTGGAGACATCATGCCATATACATGCTTACATGGCACAATAAACACCAGCGTATGATAATGTACCATAATCAATTCACAACAGCTTATAAGATTGATACTGCAGTGCAGACTGTCACTAAATATCCATGGGATGTGTCTAACAGCTGGAGCTCTATATTAACTTCAGATTTTGAATATGTGCACAAACAGAGGTTAACATTGATGTGTATTTCTTAAAGGCCAGCATGGACAGGAAGAATACATTCAGGAAGTAAATCCTGTTTCAATGCTTATGGTCACGTAACTTTTGTTTTGAGACAGACCTGATAACATTTTAGCTTAGCCTTAAACTTAATGAATGTTCTTGAAAATAACCAAATGTTAGGCAACTCCCTTCTTCAAAGATTACACATTATTTATATTTTATCCAAAGCGTCTTCCAACAAATACAATCAACCAAGAGGATGCATTCAGAATACTGCAGGTATACTTAAGCATCAAATAAGCCAAACTATTTAAGTTGTTAAAAACAGAAAGATCAGAACAAATAGAGAAATTCATTCCTTCCCGTCTATAGGATATCAAAAGTGCAAAAGCAACTAAGCAGTTTTTAATTACACTTCCTGTTTCATTCAGTGCTCATTAATTGATGTACAGAAGTTAAGTACAAACTTTTGATACTTTTACAAAAGTATTTTCATTGTACTTTTTACTTACCACATTTCAGAGGAAAATACAGTATTTTACTTTTTACTACACATATCGCCAAATGTACTTTACAAACTAAACATATGAAGAGTTATGATTATAGATAAGTCAACATCCTCTTTGGGGTTTTGTGATGGCATTTGTCATTATTTTAATACGTTTCACAAACTCATGGAACAATCACTGCAGGAGTCATCAGATTAATCCATTCGTGAAAAATAAAATGCATGAGGAGCAATAATCCATCAAATAAATTGTATAGGCCTAATACTGTCACAGGGCTCGAGTACTTTTACCATTTTAAAATGACCTCATTTTGCTCAATTTACACAAAGTCCTACTTAGGTTTCCAATGCAGGAACATTGTGTGCTGACAATAAGGGAAGATTTAAGTGTTTTAATCGAGTCTTAGCATGAACAAAGACTTTATTTCACGAACAAAAAATGTCATGAAACGTCCACTACTCCAGTGTAGAGTGCCATTACAACTTTTATTTTTCTTTACATTTCCCACATTTTGTTGATGTTTGTATTGCTCCGTGACCATTTACTTTAACCCCCTGTTACCCCAGGTGGAGTCCTGATAGTTGACTGCAGACGGTTGTTAATCACTTCGTGTTGTGTAACCTTACCCCCGTTGTGTCCTTTTCTTGAGGAGGGGCTCCAATCACGACTCCCGTCTCCCACCGACGCGCACGATTTCACCCAGCTCCACTTTTCCAGATGCGTGTGTGTGCGCGCATTTGTGTGTGTGTGTGTGTGTGTGTGTGTGTGTGTGTGTGTGTGTGTGTGTGTGTGTGTGTGTGTGTGTGTGTGTGTGTGTGTGAATTGTTTGTTTATACAAGGCCCTGGGGTCGGCCTTATCTGCTGCAGCCACTCACGCCGTGATTCAGACTTTCTTCAGCAAGTAGGCCTACTTGTGTTTTTAAAAAAAAGAGAAATTACGGGCCATTGTTGTGTTGAATGGTTTCTAAAGATACAAAGATTTTTTCTTTCTTCCTCCCACCTAATTAGAAACCGACTGCTCTGATTTCAAAAGCCTGCACTTCATCCCCACCCAAACATTGGCTCAGTATTGAGTCCCGCCTGTCAGACAATCAGAGCCATTCAGTGAGAGAATATAAAAATAACACTGTTGTTTTGGCTGCCAATTATTCCGTCATGTTTTCTTTATTCTTACATTTTTATATGGATTTTTTAAAATGTAATCCTCTACAGGTTTATTAACTAAACTTCCCCATGTGGGATTAATAACGTGGTTTCCTATTGTATGAGTAGTTCAATTATTTGTATCGATAAATAATGAACCGTATTGATTTGCTAACCAACCATATGCTGCAGTGACAATGTGTATTGCTGTATCTTTTATATTATGTTTTATTTTAGGGTTTTGAGATGTGGTGTTCATAGATCTGCAACTATCTGTTAATTATGAACCATTATTATTAGAGTGGAGGTCATCTTTAACGTCGTTCATTTTCTTTTTCTTTTTAAATATATTTTTGTAATCAATAAATCATCCTTCATTTTATGATGTTGTCTGATGTTTCACTTAGGTATAATCTACTTGAGCAATGCCATTACCTTTTACTGTGCTTTATTTTTCAGATAAAAAATGTAGTAGGCCTACAAAACGTCTAGGCTAAAATGCGATTACAAATGTACCTTATAAAGTGTGTTGGAGCTGGGAAGGCTAAAACAATAATTGTAATTTTATCAGCAATCAAATAATAGCCTCTATAGGATGACTGCATACATTGACATATCAATTCTGCTGCCGTATGAGTTTGGCCATACTTTTGATAGCCTTCTTCATGGTTGCTAACACTTTTGTCGCATGGTTTACTTGCTCCTGAATACTTTTATAGTGGATGTTGACATCATTACTGAAGTACAGTTTCTGAATATGTTCCAATGTTTGAGCTGGTCGTAATATATTTTACCGGATGATTTATTTGTCAGGGGGAATTTTATGAATGAAGGTTTAGTTGCTTTGTGCTATGGGAAGGGTGCGTCTGACGTCACGTTCCATTAAACAAACCCGGTCACGACGCAGAGCCCCTCCCACCTCCGACGCGTTTAAAACGGGACCGGTCCGGCCGGGACTGACCACTCTCTGTTTCCGTGAAGCCGGTGAATAGCGTGTGTGGATCTGGGAGAAAAAGAGACATGTACTGGGACACTATCACCAAACCTGGAGACAGAAACACAGACAGCAAAGACTTGAAAATAAAGGTATGTATTATTTATTTATAACACAGAAGATCAAAGTATTTATTTAGTGAATCAAGCATAGAAACTCGTGTATTTCATTCACAACAATGTCAAGCCTTGCTATATTTTATTTTGTATCCCTTCTTTATCACAGGCAAATATTGGGTTCAATAGCATGATTGTCTTTATGAGGTGTTTTTTTTACTACGTTATGATACATTCATTATTAGACAAAACAATTATAAATAATGGAATTAGTACTCTTAGGCCTATATAATCGTTGGTGGACAAAAGCAATGCAATCACAAATTCAGCTTCAAAGTGAGTCAAATGCAAGAAGAAAAAAAGTGTCATCCAGTAAAATATCTTTAAAAATGTCTGACTTTCCAGGATCATAAAGCAACTTTTTTTAATTGCCCTGCTTACCTTTGTACATTTATGCATTATAAAAAGACAATGTGCCAAACAGGATAAGTGCTCAACCTGATGTATCACTTATTTAAAGAAAATTATTCACATCTGTTTTTGTTTCAATCAATATGAAGTGCAAGGCTTTTCATGTTGTCTCTGCCTTTAGATATTGATCAACAATGAGAATTGTTATGACGATTAAAGTTGTAATCTCGACTCTTTCCACACAGATGGAGATTTGCCAGCCTGGATATTACACGGAAGACTTCAGGACTCAGGAAGTGCCAGCTGGCTTCGACTTTGCATCTTATGGTGAGTTTATAGAATCACTTGCTCCATCACGGGTGGAACATCATGACTTCTGAAGGTTTATTCTCTCATTGATGCCCAGACAATTTTTTGTTTGTTTTAAATGTCTGCACAATCTGTTTCCTCTGGACCTGAGCAGCTGAAGGACAGAGGAAATATTTGCACAGAGAGTATCATCACATCTGTCAGAGCTCTCTCAATGAGACCTTGACCCCCGGGCCGCTAACAATCCGGATACTGGGGTTCTGTGTGTGTTTGTTTGTGTGAGAGTGTGTGTGTGTGTGTGTGTGTGTGTGTGAATAATGCTTGAATGAGCTGAGGTAGGCAAAGATAGAGAGAAAGGGTGCTCAGGTTAAAGACACTCCCCTCTCTGTCTTCCCTAATCCTTTCCTCCAGACTTCCTCCTCAAACAGATTTAGAGTCCCCCCCTCTCCAGACCTCCATCACTACTCTGTCACCCTCCCTCCGCTGGCGTTTCCTCCTCTCTCTTCCTCCCCCCTCCCTCCCTCGTTTCCTCCTGCCTCCATCTCGAGCTGAATAAACCTGAGTGCCTGGTGCTGATTCGACAGTAAACAAATGTCTTATTCTTGCGTCAACATCCACCCTTCAGATAAAAATCCACATACTTACAACATCACTCCATATTTCCTCTTGTAACAACTATTTTGCTGAGCTTTAATGCACTTAAGCGCTTACAGGACATTAGGGCAACTTAGGGCAGCCTCAGGGTTTCAGTTTGTTCCATTTTAAAACGAGAATACACTTGAAACATTCTGGACATGCTGTGTATTCAGAGTTTTAGTTGTTTAATTGTCAGGACAAAGTATTCCTCTGTAATCCATCAAATTATGTGTTTACATCTAAAATGTACACTTGGCAATGCACTCACAAGGTTATAAGAAAATTAAACTACAAAGAATAATGTGAAGCAACCTGAAAAAGGTCATGTGAAAGTATGGCATTACAAAGGTTTAAAAAAGCACCTGAATGCATTACAAATGTAGCTCCTTGCAGCTGATCTACTGCATAATGTCTTCAAGTGAAATTCAACAGACGTCAATGTGTTGAACCTGATTTACTTATTTTAAGTCTCTGCAACTGAATATATCCTTGCTAAACTAATGAAAACCATTAGCTTGCCAATGCAGTGCAGTAGGGATGAATTCATTAAATAACTCTGGAAAATGTAAGGCATTAATGTCAATTAAAACCATTAGTGTTGTCTTTTTCACAAGCATGAACACTGCCTCTATTCCTTCCACCATCATCATCATCATCACTAACTGACTCCATGTGTGTGTTGTGTTTAACCTCCAGACTGCCCTGGTGAAGACCTGTCTTTTCTGTTAGACAGTAAAACATCCGGACAGCAGCAGTACGTCGCAGAGAGCAGCTACCCTGACCCACCAAAAGTTTCTCACACTTATGACATTAAAGGTGTGTGTCTCAAACGTCAAGATACAAAATAATATGCCATCATGTTTGCTAATATGATTAATGTGTAGTAGAATTTGTGTCTCTAACTTGAGTAAAAGTAGTAGTACACTGTGTCGAAAATATCTTAGTTAAAGAATAGTACATTATAGGCATAGTGCATTATGGTATTCTAATTATACAGCTATGATGATTGATGCAATAATGTGTATATATAATAATGTATTATTCATATATGCTGCTTGGTAGCGTTTCCTCTTTCCCCATGGATAAATTATTTTGTTCTTAATCAACAATAATGCATCCTTTTTTTTAATTAAATGCTGTATTATTGAATTTAATCTGCAAAGTATTTATGTTATCAAATACATTTAGTTAAAGCATAATGTTGCCATTTGAGTTGTAGTCGGGCAGTAGCACAATATAGAAAGTTCAATAGCAATTGAACTTAGCAAATGTCCCTCATCTGATTTTACAACTGGGCATATGTTGGTGTTTTTGACGTATTTCTAATTTGTGCTTTCCCCCCTCAGCGAGCCCTAGTGACTCCTCCCTCTTCAACCTGGACTCATACCACGAGTTCAACTGGTGGGCCTCATATCCACAGGGTGAGCTAATACTCGCACTGTAATGATCTTTTCCAAAGGGATTTCTTTGTGACTAACTTTCTGTTTGATTTGCAGATGGTCTGACGGTAGGCCAGTCCCAAACTGGTTACCACGAGTCTCTTCAGACGTACCAGAGCCTCGTGCCCCAAAATGGACAGTTCAGCCCGGCCCTGGAGGGCAGCCACAGCCCCTTCCTCACTGCCAAAGGAACCTCACAAAGTAAGACACTTTACCTGATGTTAAGAATATGGAGTCAAAGGAGTGACATAAACAAAGCTAGTGTAAAAGAATAAGAAAATCTGTGTAAAGTATATATAAAAGAACAACAAAAAGTAAATGAAATATGAAGACAAATACAAATAAAAATAATAAGCAAATACAAAAATTGAAATATCCAGAGACATTTAAAAGAAAATAAAATCAATATTTTCATTCATTTTTCTATATATTAGTATGGTTTTTGTTTATTACTCGATATCATTTTTTTTTTTTACAAATTTCCAGAAAAGAAACTAAAAGGAAAATGAAAAAATAATAGGGCAAAAAAATATATATTTACATATAAATGGAAAAACAATATAATAATAATAATAATAAATAATGTATTTTAACTCTTGGAAATTTATCATTAAGAAAAAATTGAATATATTTTGTGATGAATAAAATTCCTATATTTTTTATTTTCTTTATATATTATACTTTTTATTATTATATTTATATCTTATTTATTTAGTTGTTCTTTATCAGTTTAAGTTTTTCTCATGGGACTTTTATGAAGCCATTAAAAACACCCCATCTAATATGTTTCTTCTCTGTGTTTCAGGTGAGACGGATCACAGCTTCTCGTGTCACTCGGCTGAACTCTACGACTCTGACGGGCAGAGGCAGTCGTCGTCCTTCTGGCCGGATTACTCTTCCCCCAGCTTCACTGCCCCCTTACCTCACCCACACCCGGCCCCCTGCCCCTCAAACCACGGCCCTCATTCCTCAGAGCAGTACTGTCCCCGTGTGGTCAAACGCAAAAACACTCACCTTCAGAGGCTGGACAGGGAGGGCCAGATGACGGGGATGTCAGCTTATCCAGGTTTGTAATTTATGTTTAATAAATAAATAATAAATAGCGCCACTTTGACAACATTGAAATTATACTTGCCCATTAAATGCATCAATAATCCAGACATCAGTAATACATGCTTTAAGTATATTCTGCTGATAATAGTTATGTAGCTACTTCACTAAAATGACCACAATACCTCTTCAACTCATTTATTATAACAGTTTATAAAAACAAAATTGCCATTTTAACTCGATAACATTTATTTTTTTATTCAGGTTCTGGTCCAATCCAGTTGTGGCAGTTTTTACTGGAGCTACTACTGGACTCTGCCTGCTGTACCTTCATCTGTTGGACGGGAGATGGCTGGGAATTCAAGATGTCCGACCCCGCAGAGGTAAGAAAAAGTACTACAAAGCAGTAGTGGAAAGAAACAGTACATTTACTTAAGTGCTGTATTTCCATTGTATGCTTACTTGCGTAAGGGGGTGAAAAGTTAGGACGATTCTAAGGGCCCGTGACTGACAGGGGCCCAAACTATTTTAGAACATTAAAAAAAAAATGTTTAAGTAACCAATGTGATTATCTTTTCATGGGGCCCAAAATCCCTGGCGGCGCCCCTGGCATACTTGACACTTGTACGCCTACTAAACATGCTGTTGACAACTATAAATACTTACTTTTCAGATTAAGACTATTCATACAAAAACATCTTAAATTCATAAAATGAATTAAGAATTAAATGAGTGCTTTCTAACCCTTTTGGTCCTTACAAAAATAAATCTGTGAGGGCACAATTCAAATGTCTGAGTGAGTCTGCGACATATACCCTGTGAACTTTCAACATGGCGTATACAAATATTAGTGGTCGAGAGGTCAAATTGTTTATTGTAACAAAAAGATTATAGAAAAGTCAAATACAGGAAGACAAATATTTGTAATGGATTAGTCTTTCCTGTCAACTAAGAGTAAGTGGCTGAAAGCAGAGTTTTGCTGCCCTCTCTGGTTGAAAGTGGCAAGCCTGTGTCACCTCAAGCACTTCCTTGCAGCCACTGGAGATAAGCAAGGAAAATATGTTCAGGTGGTGTTATGTAACTCTTTAATCATCTCATGACCCCTCACATTATCTTTTGAACCTCTTGAATAAACTTGTAATGTATATTATTACATTCACTGAAATAGTTCAAACTAGTTCCACCTTGAGCAGCTTCAGCAATAAATCCTAATTGATACGTGCGGTAGGCTACATTTTTCTGATACTACTTCTCACACATTTGACTTAAGGGGGATTTTAAATGCACTTTTAATTGTAATGGAGTATTTCTACGTTGATATCATGTCACTTTGGTATGGGATCAGAGTACTTCTACAACTTTCAACATGTATTGTTTTCTTAACTAAAGACAATACAATACAAAGGGGCTTTATTGGCATGACACTAAGTTGAACTCTATATGTTTTTGTTGACCCCACAGGTGGCTAAGCGCTGGGGCCAATGCAAGAACAAACCCAAAATGAACTACGAGAAGTTGAGCCGTGGCCTGCGTTACTACTACCACAAGAACATCATCCACAAGACAGCGGGCAAACGCTATGTTTACCGCTTTGCCTGTGACATACAGGGCATGCTGGGAAAGACGGCGCAGGAGGTCCTGACGAGCCTGAACGTTTTGCCGACGAACACAGAGTCGTGGCCCGGGGTACCTGCAGCTACGTCAGAGCACAGCAGTGAAACATGGGCGTCACAGTAGGGAATGGGTGCCAGGAGGACTTAAACCAGCCTATGAAGTAAACACTGCCTCCTTGAGCCCTGGCTGAAGTGCAGTACGGGTGAGGATGATGCAGAGAGCCAAGATGCTGCATTTCAGGGAATAAAAAGATTTTAAAAAACTCGTCAAATTCATGCAATCAATCAATATTTTAGTTTTTCTTAAATAGTGGATCAAATTAGACAAAAGTGTTCCAAAAACTGACCCATTAATATAGCATATCAGCCCAAAAAACAACAGCCCAGGGGCATTTGAAGCACTACTTGTTTGCAACATCAGGGACCACTCTT
The DNA here is from genome assembly GCF_902827175.1 of Gymnodraco acuticeps. Classification (NCBI taxonomy): domain Eukaryota; kingdom Metazoa; phylum Chordata; class Actinopteri; order Perciformes; family Bathydraconidae; genus Gymnodraco; species Gymnodraco acuticeps. The sequence goes on from NW_022989977.1 coordinate 3,480,833, forward strand.
AAAATGTTATGTGTTTCTGAGAACTAATTGATTGTAAATAGTGTTCATATGGTCATGCAATAGAGTTTTGTGCATTTATATGTATTTTTTAAAATACAAAACTCATGTCTACCTCTGCCTGAAAATAATCTCAGTTTATGTGTTTCTGTTCAACAACAATCACTGTGAAAGACTGTGGGATGATTGCTTTGTGTAAATAAACTGTATATAAACTATGGGCATAGATATGTCTCATAATTATTTGTGTGAACATAAAAATAATTTGTGTGTAAATATGTGATTTGTAAATGTAAAACACCATCCACAAATGCATTTAAAAGATTTGCAAACTCACAAATAAATGTGCAAGTGTAAACCGGATCTGCAAATACGCTAAATATTTTCACAAATAAAAAAAAGATCTGTGATTATCTCTTTAACATTGACAACTTTCGATCAGGCATTTGTGAATCCATTTTGTATTTGCCGACCAAAACTGCGCTTGCGGGTCTCAAATCTCTGCTCGCGGATCTCACATTTCTGCTTGTGGATCGTCTTTTTACACACACGGAATTTTGAGACATATTTTCCGCCGGTCTCGGCTAAAATCTACTCGTGTCACTCGGTTATTTTCGGAAACCACGTGATCACCATCACCATAGAGGTGAAGTGCTTTGTAACTTTGACCCGCTTGACTATACACAACAAACAATGAAGAGTTTTATCTGGGCTGCTTCGCTGCCAGCTGCTCCCCTCCCCCGGGACCCGAAAGTGGCGTATACTTCAACATCAATGCATGTGCTCGATATATGCTATATTGATCCAATAAACTAACACAAACTAACTGTATCACTATAAAATGATGATGGTGATGGTGATAAAGAATGCATCTAACGTTCCGCTGTTCATTATAATAAAAAAACAGAGCATTAAACAAACCATCATGCTCTTACTTTGAAATCATGCGGAAATGTCGTCGTCAGCAGGCCGAAAATAACCAAGTGACACGAGTAGATTTTAGCCGAGACCGGCGGAAAATATGTCTCAAAATTCCGTGTGTGTAAAAAGACGATCCACAAGCAGAAATATGAGATCCGCGAGCAGAGATTTGAGATCCGCAAGCGCAGTTTTGGTCGGCAAATACAAAATGGATTCACAAATGCCTGATCGAAAGTTGTCAATGTTAAAGAGATAATCACAGATCTTTTTTTTATTTGTGAAAATATTTAGCGTATTTGCAGATCCGTTTTACACTTGCACATTTATTTGTGAGTTTGCAAATCTTTTAAATGCATTTGTGGATGGTGTTTTACATTTACAAATCACATATTTACACACAAATTATTTTTATGTTCACACAAATAATTATAAGACATATCTATGCCATAATAAACTCATTGATTTGTGTGAGAGTCTTACTCCATTCATATTGGAAATACTGCCAATAAAACACTAAAATGTGTGTTTCTCATAATGTGTTTTTCATACTTCTTGTTATATTGTTTTAATGACATGAGTACAAAAGGGTTTTTGTAAGTATCATGCTATTAGTAGGCCTATTATTATTATTATTATTATTATAAGAGTGCATGATACCAAATGATTGTCATGTGAATAGGGCCCTTGTGATGCCTATTCTTCTTTAACCTACATATTTGCACTTGAAAGGGGTCTTTTCAAAAACAGTCCCTCTTGATGTATTTATGTATTTTCCTAAATCTCGTTTGTTTGAATATCAATCAAACTGGCGATTTAATTATTATCTATAATCTGTTTTCGCAAACCACTTATTTCCTTGTTTACATGTGTTTCCTCGTTACATTGACATCTGATAAGTCATAATTTCGACATTTTCCAGCGGCAGTGAAAGCCTCCTTCCTGAATGCGTCTGGTGGTTATTATTTTCTATATTGGTGTGAACGAGGGAAAGTTCAAATCAAAAGGACATTTCAGATTCCCCCCGCAGTAACCAGGTTTAGAAATGTCTTCTCAAAATATTAAGATGGCTATAGCTGACATGTTCGAGGGTCTGTCGAACAATAACTTTAACAATTTCCGCCACGAGCTTTTACATCGCAAAGAAGGACCGCGGGTTGCACGGATCAGGGTGGAGGGTAAAACCCACTTTGAGATCACAAACGTCCTCGTTTCCACTTTCACGGAGACTGGCGCTGTTGGGGTAGCTGTTGAGATGTTAAGAGGGATTGACTGCAACGAGGAAGCTGACCAACTCGGTAAGTGTCGCTTCATGTCTTTGATGCAGAATGAGAACAGAGCCGAATCATCTGCAGAACATTGAACCCTAAAATGTCAGATAAATCACCGACAGCTCACAATTCAAATGGTCGATAATATATATATGCAATATATTTCTGCATAGATAAAGTTGTACACCATTGTTTGTTTCGAATAGCCCGCGTTTTTTCTCGCTCTTTAACTTGTGCTGTAGGTTATTGTTGCATAAGTTAAGTTTCCTGGAAACTGACGACCTGCCAGTGTTTCCTTGTTTCAATTGAAATCATCTTACATTTCTCTTAACAATGTAGACATTTCGTAAATCCTTTGGGAATGGCCCAGACTAGTGGTTTCCATTGAGAACCCCTTCTGCAATCTGTCTGTACCCTAAATGTTGTTCTTATTTGTTTACAGTCAGAAACACAACCGGAAAACATTAGACTGCTCTTTTTGACAGTAAGTTGGCATGTCCAGAATTGGTTTATTACATGTAAAGCATTGGGCAAAGATGTACAATTCACATTTAATTTGTTCTTAAATGTCTTACAGCTGCAAGACCCTGACCAGGAGCTGTAGTGAGTGGGGTATCGGTGGTAAAGCAACATCTCAGATCATGTTTCACTGCCTGAATGCTGGATGTTTGAAGGAAACAAATCGAAATAATTTATATCAAAAGCTTCAATCTGAATTGAGATATCTTCAACAACCATGGCACATTCAAATGTTATTTTTATCCCAATAAAGTTAAACGTTTTTAATGAAATCAAAGCCATTGTTTTGGTCTGTATTTCTCATCTTTTGTACTTCTATTCCCATCATGCCCAGCAAGATTATTGCCACACAAGAGGGTAATCTGCTACTGAAACTGAAACATGTATTAATGCTTTGTACTGTAGCTCTCAGTATAGGCATGGGTATTCAATATTGTTTCCATTTAAACCTTTTGAAGAGAAAACAAGCAGGTCTTCATGTAAATGGAGGTGTCTTATAATATGTATCTAGACTATAAAGGGGCCTGACACATTTATGCACTTCTATGTTAACAAATCCCTAAAAAGCAGCCTGCATTACAGAAAATGCCCTATAAATAAAAGTTTGAATGGCTGTTCTTACCATTAAAACACTAAGGCGTCATGCAGGCTAAGGCTACACTTTACAGTTGCTACAAAATGATTTATAAGATTTAAAATAGATCTGATAGATCTATTCCCCCTTATACAGCTTCTCAGCAGACCTAGACCACAGTGACATGTTATTAGACTACAGCAGGGGTGTCCAAACTTTTTTTCAGAGGGCCACAGAAAAATATACGAAGGGCTGGGCCACACAACTAAGATATTTTAGAAAACGTTTCCAACTTTATTTATTTTAAAGTGGTCTTATTAACACATGAATACTACTGTGTAATATAGTTTTACATATATATTTAAGAAGAACAATATAAGAAAAGCACAAGTTTCATTTGTGGGCCGTATTCCATTATACTTTTTGTATTTACTGAGGGCCGATTCAACATGGCCTGCGGGCCGTAGTTTGGCCCCGGGCCGTAGTTTGGACAGCCCTGGACTACAGTGTAATAAATCCTGGACCATTTTTGACATCCACCTGGATTCATCTTCTTCTAATAGATTCACTATGTCTCTGTTATACATTTATTATCTTTCAAATGTACACAACACCTATTGCACATCGGTCCGTCCATGGGAGAGGGATCCGTACTCTGCTGCTCTTCCTGAGGTTTCTTCCATTTGTTCCCCCCATTGGCTATGGGTTTTATTTTGTAGTTTTTCTGTAAAGCCCCCTGAGACAAATGTAATATGTGTGATATTGGGCTAAATAGCCTTTGATTGATTGATTGAAGTAATATTAGTAAAGCAATAAAAAGGAAACCTGCATCTGAGACTTCCTCTGATGGTTCCCTTTTGATGTCGACTATTGATTATATGTCGGGTCAAGGTACATTTTGCTGTGGCAGGCAGCTTTTGACATCTCTCTTCATTGTGAAATAAATACTCAAGTTTAGGTGCAGTTTTTGGGTAAACATTCACCTCTGTTGGTTAAAAATGAGTAGGCTACTCACATGTTGTTCTGCTTCTTCTTTTTTAGCCATTTCTCATGTATTTCAGTCTTGAGATATAGGCCAGTAGCCTATAGTCAACAACCAGTTAATTGGCAAACATTAGGATAATGTCATTGTCAGTCATTCTTGAAGCCAAAAGGCAAAAGAAGCTCTGGTTAGAGCCTCTCAAGCTTAATAATTTACTTATTTTTCGATTCAACTAATTTGTGATAAAGAACATAATTATCGGTTGCATGAAAGCTACTATAGAGTATGTTGGTCTACGTGTGTACGTATAGGCATATACTGCAGTATATAAATAATATGTAATGTATGTCCTGTATTATTGACATATCTATAATGATCATTGTAGTTTCCCGACTGCATTTGAAGGCACCATGAGTCATACAGTCTATGTTTCAAACCCTCCAACGCGGCAGCAGTCAGTCGGTTCAAGAGAAAAGCAAATCCAGCTGTGTGTCCTCTGCTGCTGGTCTGGGAGAAAAAGTCACGGCAGTCCCACATCTGTTGCTGAGAAATGGACAAACGAAAGGCTGTAAAACTCATGTTGTCTAACCTGTCAGCAGTCAACTTTAACAATTTCCGAAGCGAGCTTGTGCACCGCAAAAAGGAGCCGCGGGTCGCGCTCAACAGGGTGGAGGGGAAATGCTTCTTAGAGATCACAGATGTCCTGATATCCACTTTCAGTGAGACCGGAGCTGTCAAAGTGTCTGCTGAGTTATTGAACGCGATGTATTGCAACACAGAAGCAGCCCAACTGTGTGAGTACTTCATGGTTTGATGCAAAATGAGAACAGAACTTTTTGGACTGAAGAAAATTGCACCCTAAATGTCTGCTTGCAGATTAATCAGCGACAAATAACGACGTTTAATCGATGAGGGTTTACTTGAAGTAGCCTTTATTCTTATGTTTCTACACAGTTTAGGAAATGTAACCGCCTTTTATAGTGGGCAGGGACCCGCCCGACTTCCTCTCGAGTCATTTCAGTGTATATCCGTATTTAGTTATGGCTACAGTGTAACTCAATAAGAAATTATTTAGGCTATCAAAAATGTTTTAAACAATAACGTCCTTTTATGTCAACAACATAGGTAAGTTGATGGTTAAAAAGGTAAGCTCTTTGCATGCATTCATATGCAGACCTTTGAACCCTCCCTTGCGCTTTCATAACAATGTAATACGAGTTAAACACGCATTAATTGAACATTATTAAACTTACAATTTAGCACTAAACGAGAACTGTGGTCTTTTTGTCTCACATGATAAACATAACAAATGCGTTAAATCAATAGTAGGCTACTCTCATGCCCAAAACCACGCTCTGAAATTAGAAAACATGACAAACCTCAGGAAACCTGCGTGTCAAGCTGTAATTCCATCATATTACTTTCTAACGTTGTTTTCTTTGTTATTTCAGTGAAAGATACAGGTGTTGAATACTCAGAACCTGGATCCAGTAACAGTGAGTTGATTTCACACAAACAAACAAACATCCTTTCATGTATTCAAAATGACCGTCCTCAGAAAATGGTTCAAGGGACAGTGAGTTGTTTATCTACATTAGGTTTCCTTGCTTATATAAAATAGAAAACTAGTATAGGATTCAATTTATTTCAAACAGTGAAAAGTCTTTAGTTCACAAATCTTGAAAGCCCCACACAAAAGACAGTGGAGAGGGAACATCTTCTTCAGAATTTGCAGGTTAACATTTCTCCTCAAACTGCACCCTTCACATTGACAACAATTGACTTGACACTATGTGAATTTGGATGTACAGTGACAACAAGAAAAGTGTGAATAATGGTGCATAGTCATTTAAGGCTGTGTGATATGGACATAATCACATTTCCCAATATTTCTGGTCAAATACCTCAATTGTAGGGTTTATAATTACTGCTTTCCCAAATTATGTAATGCAGTAACACATTTTGTTGACATTTTGAAAATAATAGAATACCATCAGTCTTATTGTTTAAGGTATTTTCTTAAACTGGCAACCAATGACAGTGCCTGTATGTAAAATGAATCTTACATTTCCACATCGATTGACTGTATTTTGCTGAGTTGCTGTGTGCATGAAAAAAAAAAGCATAAACACCAAACCTGTCCATCATTAAGCAATTTAAATGTTCCTTCAATTTGTTTCAGCTGCGGGACCCTCAGCTGGAGGGACAGCTGACAGTGGGTGAACACCTGATTTTGGTTTGTGATCCCCGTGGATCAGTCACTAATCAGATTTGAATAGCAACCCAGACTGACTATAAAACATACATGCTAATTTACTTCATGATGAATATTTAGAAAAGGCTTTACTTGTTCTAAATAAAGTCTAGGCTATAGACCAATGTATGAAACTGATAAGTGCTGCATTGTTGTTAAACAAATAATTTGACACTTGGGAAATATTCTTTTTTGGTTCTTTCTTTGCCTTATATGAAAATAAAGATAAAACTCTGATGTTGAGACATTTCAACCTTTTTTTCTCATTCTTGGCAAGAAAATCAACATGTGCATGTCCCATCATCAAAGCAGAAGATGTGAGAGGTTTATTTAATTGCATTTGGGTAAAACAAGTTTGTAATTGTTAGAAGAAGACCTTATTATTTCAGATGTGCTTCGATGGCAAAATTACCAATCCACTATTCCCAAAAATAATTAACAGTTTCTCTAAAACATAGAATATCAGGTTTGTGTAGTTATCCCAAATTATTAAACGAACCTTCCACGGACCCACATGCAGTTAAACTAATGCAATACACATACATTGAAAATAAAGAAGTCACTATTATAGAAAATAAAATATAAGTTTAGAAATGTATCAAGTTGGCTTCATGGTATCATCAACACTTTACTCATTATTCCCTCCTTCCTCAGGTAAGCACTTTGTGGATAAACATAGAACCGAGCTGATCAACAGAGTGAACTGCGTTGCAGACATTTTGGACCAGCTCCTTGAGAAAGAAGTCATCACACAATCCAGTTATAGGGAAATCCTGGTAATCCCAACCTCTCCGCAGAAGATGAGGGAGCTCTTCAGTGGTCCCCTGAATGCAGCAGGGCCCCGTGGCAAAGACGTCTTCTACAGAATCCTTGAGAAAGAGGAGAAATATCTCATTGAGGAGCTCAAGGGAAAGAAGTGAATGTTGTGGAGAAATCATTGTTCAGACTAAACGTACATTGTGCCTCAAGAAAAAAAAGCGTCTTAAACGATTACAATGGGGAAATAGTAATGTAAACGTCTCTGTAGGGGGTTCTATCAAATATAGCTTTTGCACCTTCATGTTTAATCATAGCTCTTGCCCTTTTTTTACACTTGGACCAGTCATATTTTGTAAAATGAATACGTTTTCCTGTAAGGTTAAAACCAGATTCAGCAAACCATGTAAGTCATTCATGTGATGTAATGATGTAAGACATGATTTAGCATTCTCACCTGACATGTAATGTTTTGATCCAGCAAATCCCAGATGGATTGAGTCAGCTGTTAACCTATTTTTTATAAATTAAAGGATGCTTGATCATGAATGATTATCCTTAGGTTTTGCATGCAGATTATATCTTTAATGTTTGTCTTATGTGCTTAACGATTGTATTGTTGTTTTTTCCCTTATAATAATGAAAGTATGTTTACTTTTGGAGGCCAATGTTTTCTATTTCAAAATACATTTTCAATAAACTCTTATAAATATTACACATGTCGAGTGAATAGTGTTTTAAAAGTTGAAGCAGACATAATGATGTAATGAAGTTAACAGATTTAGGAACGTCGCTTTCCTCCTAGATTTAAAAAAAAAATGTTGGTCACAAATATCTTTCAGCACACTGACACACTCTGTCACTCTGGTTGGCCTCACTTATGAAGCTGCTGTCTTTTAATATATGATTATTTCTCAGCCGCTAGTTTGTTCCTCGCAGATTCTTCAGCCTCATCCTTCCATCAGTCCCAGTCAACGCCTCCAGCACACTTCCAGTGTCTGACTCCATATGATATTCTCCTGATGCTGTATACAAGGGTGATGCCCCATGATCACAAAAGGACCCCTCTAGAGTCTGATTGCCAACGACCTCATTATGTCTGTCATTAATGTTACATCACCCATTATAAGAATTTTCTTTCCTTTTTTTCTCTTCTCTTAACTATAAAGTCCTTTTCCTGAACCATTTTAAGGCTTCAAAACAGACATTTTTACTGTATGTGTTTGGAGAAATTACACAATCAATGGTCCAGAATTGTACTTTATAAACTATGAATCTTGTGGTGCTTGAAAAAATACACACTGGCTAACCCGGCCAGGATATACAGTGGGGCAAAAAAGTATTTAGTCAGCCACCAATTGTGAAAGTTCTCCCACTTAAAAAGACGAGAGGCCTGTAGTTTTCATCCTAGGTATACCTCAATTATGAGAGACAAAATGAGAAAAAAAAATCCAGAAAATCACATTGTCTGCTTTTTAAAGAATTTATTTGCAAATTATGGTGGAAAATAAGTATTTCGTCAATAACAAAAGTTCATCTCAATACTTTGTTATATACCCTTTGTTGGCAATGACAGAGGTCAAACGTTTTTTGTAAGTCTTCACAAGGTTTTCACACACTGTTGCTGGTATTTTGGCCCATTCCTCCATGCAGATCTCCTCTAGAGCAGTGATGTTTTGGGGCTGTCGCTGGGCAACACAGACTTTCAACTCCCTCCAAAGATTTTCTATGGGGTTGAGATCTGGAGACTGGCTAGGCCACTCCAGGACCTTGAAATGCTTCTTACGAAGCCACTCCTTCGTTGCCCGGGCGGTGTGTTTGGGATCATTGTCATGCTGAAAGACCCAGCCACGTTTCATCTTCAATGCCCTTGCTGATGGAAGGAGGTTGTCACTCAAAATCTCACGATACATGGCCCCATTCATTCTTTCCTTTACACGGATCAGTCGTCCTGGTCCCTTTGCAGAAAAACAGCCCCAAAGCATGATGTTTCCACCCCCATGTTTCACAGTAGGTATGGTGTTCTTTGGATGCAACTCAGCATTCTTTCTCCTCCAAACACGTCTAATTGAGTTTTTACCAAAAAGTTCTATTTTGGTTTCATCTGACCATATGACATTCTCCGAATCCTCTTCTGGATCATCTAAATGCTCTCTAGCAAACTTCAGACGGGCCTGGACCAGGGTTTCCGCTAGGATTTTTTCTCGCCGGTCAAATGTCCGGGCAGAATTTATTTTACCGGACACATTTGAAAATTACCGGTCATATTTCAATAATAATAATAAGAGTTGTGTAGCAGAGTTTCCGTTAGCAGGTAATTACCGGACTATGAGCAGATATGCTTCAGTTTAAAACTCAGTTCACGGGGCTCATTTTTATATTGCTTCAGTTTATAATCGTAACAGATCGAAAAATTCAGATTCATTTTTCAATAAATTATTCCACAAACAACAAACAACATAATTATTACATTCAAACAAACTACTTGTAGTAGATAACGTACATTATTCAAAAGTTTACATTAACTTTGAATAATAACACGGGAGAAACGGATCCTCTCTTTTCCCCTCTCCCTCCCTCTCTCTCTGACAGCCCGTCAGTTTCTCATGCAGCTCCTGCAGCTCGCTAAACAGAGGGCGGGGCTTCAGGTGATTATGCAGAGCTGCGTATCTCGGTCAGACTCAGCAGCTGATCTGATCTCTCTCGCGTGTCCGGTTATACTTCACTCGCGTTTATGTCCATATCGATCAGATCCAGCTCTCCTGATCGGCCTTTATAGAGAGCACCGATCAAACTATTAAGAGTGAATATCGGCCGATAATGACCGGCGGCCGATCTATCGGAGCCTCCCTAATTATTACCAGACATTTTGACCGGCAGGTTTTGAATTTACCGGTTTTTAATACATTTTACCAGCTAAAAACCGGTAATTACCGGCTAACGGAAACCCTGGCCTGGACATGTACTGGCTTAAGCAGGGGGACACGTCTGGCACTGCAGGATTTGAGTCTCTGGCGGCGTAGTGTGTTACTGATGGTAGCCTTTGTTACTTTGGTCCCAGCTCTCTGCAGGTCATTGACTAGGTCACTAGGTCCACACTAGGTGTGGTTCTGGGATTTTGGCTCACCGTTCTTGTGATCATTTTGATGATCACATTATGTCTTCCATTTTCTAATAATTGCTCCCACAGTTGATTTCTTCACACCAAGCTGCTTACCTATTGCAGATTCAGTCTTCCCAGCCTGGTGCAGGTCTACAATTTTGTTTCTGATGTCCTTTGACAGCTCTTTGGTCTTGGTCATAGTGGAGTTTGGAGTGTGACTGTTTGAGGTTGTGGACAGGTGTCTTTTATACTGATAACGAGTTCAAACAGGTGCCATTAATACAGTTAACAAGTGGAGGACAGAGGAGGCTCTTAAAGAAGAAGTTACAGGTCTGTGAGAGCCAGAAATCTTGTTTGTTTGTAGGTGACCAAATACTTATTTTACCGAGGAATTTACCAATGAATTTATTAAAAATCCTACAATGTGATTTCCTGGATTCTTTCCCCCCCATTCTGTCTCTCATAGTTGAAGTGTACCTAGGATGAAAATTACAGGCCTCTCATCTTTTTAAGTGGGATAACTTGCACAATTGGTGGCTGACTAAATACTTTTTTGCCCCACTGTATATGCCTTTTTTGGAGCCTTTTTTTGCAATATTTATTCAAATGTCACTATTTATTTAAACAAACCACTATCTGAGGATAATACAAGCAACCATAAAACGCCCTTTATCTAGAGAGCCATTGAAGCCCATGAAGAATGTATCCTTCCACAAATCTTTTCATCTGCTGTATTAATAAAGTTGCCACGTGTTATCAAATTCAAGTTAAGGGGTACATACGCCTGCCCATACCATAACCCCACCACCACCATGGGCCACTCGATTCACAACATTACCCTAACCCTAACCCTACCCCTAACCCTAATCCTACCCCTCACACCAGATACTGACTGGTTTTCGGACCCCCCCAGACCCCCCCAATAAAGCAAAAATGCACGTTTCAGAGTGGCCTTTTATTGTGGCCAGCCTAAGGCACACCTGTGCAATAATCATGCTGTCTAATCAGCATCTTGATATGCCACACCTGTGAGGTGGGATGGATTATCTCGGCAAAGGAGAAGTGCTCACTATCACAGATTTTTTCAGATTTGTGAACAATATTTGAGAGAAATTAAAGCTTAGCGCAAGTTCAATAAGGAAGACCTAACAATGAGTCACTTACACGTCACTCTATTGCTCTCTCCCTCCTCATTAAATGCGTGGGCGTCACCCCTCAGCAGCCAATTGCTGCACATGTTAAATTCCTTAAATGCCTGCTCTTCCTTCCTGTCAGTTGTCATTTCAGGTGACCACACGCCGTGGTAGCAGGGGCGGCGCCAGGGGGGAGCTAGGGGGTGCTGAAGCACCCCCCAGGATTGCCAAAGCACCCCCTAAGCACCCCCAAGAAATATGTGTTTTTTTTTTTTTTTTCGAAAATTATTATTATTATTTTTATTAAATTAAATTAGAAATATTATTGATTACATCAATGCATATGTGAAACAAACACATTTTTGACCAAAAACATAAAGCCAACACAGGTGATATGATTAGGCCATGATTAGCACGATTAGCATGATTAGCACGATTAGCACGATTAGCATGATTAGCACCCATTCGATTTTTTACCTACCCATAGGCTAAATTACTTTGTGACACTTGATTGACTTCCTGTTAGCTAGAGCGCCAAATGATTTGCTAACAGCAAAGTGAAAAATTGATCGTTTTTTAGTCCTTAAACGACCACGTGTGGACACTCAATCAAAACCAACTGAAAGCGAGAGGGATTCTGCACATAATAGGCCTCGTGAGTACAAGTAGCTTACTTCTGGGTCTCTGTGTTTCATTCAAGCCCTGCTCTGTGTGTGTGTGTGTGTGTGTGTGTGTGTGTGTGTGTGTGTGTGTGTGTGTGTGTGTGTGTGTGTGTGTGTGTGTGTGTGTGTGTGTGGCAGGAGCCATTTTGTGTGCGTGCGTGCGCGAGCGAGCGAGAGAGCTCGCCTCGCGCACCAGTGGGTATCTACCGGAGATCGTCGTGGTTAGCATCTGGTGCTAGCTAGCCAAGCTAATGGATATAAGGAGCTTTTTCAACAACAAGGTGGAGGGAGAACTCTCTCCTGTCAGACGGAGAGTCTCAGGTAACCTCAACTCAGGTGAAGTAAAGGACTCTCTCAGTGTTTAGATAGTTAACTTTAGTCTAGTTATCTCAGTGGGTCTCAAACGGTTTGTTTTAAAAGGGGAGTGATTTGTAAAATATCTATAAAGAAATAGAAAATCTGTTGACAGTTCTGTTTCGTATGGGTGTTGAGATGTATCCATAGATCTCTTAATGTTGCTCTCAAAGTGCACCAGATTGATGCTTTTAACTTAAATATGTAACAAAAAATCTTCCCGGGGGAGCTAGCCCCCGGGCCCCCCTAGAGGAGGTGAGGACCCTCCTAGAGGAGGTGAGGTCCGCTCCCCACTTGTAAAAATAGCACTTTACCCCTGCCTATATGCCGTGAGCTGATTATCGAGCCTTCATTGTAACAGTCGCGGGTGCACTGTGTGTGTGTGCGTGGGGAGTGTTGCAGTAGAAAATTCAACTGTAGCGCTGGTGCATTAATGGGAAACCCTAAATGTGTGAGCACCCTCTATGAAATGTCAAGCTACCCCACAGCACCCCCTAGAGAAAATCTCTGGCGCCGCCACTGCGTGGTAGTACTACAATACTCCTCCTCGTGAGAAAAACCGTAAGGATCAATTAGCTCAAGATGTCCAACTCTGACAATTCGGAACACAAACCTTCTCGGGAAGTCTTCGATCCCGGTTCGGCTCCCCACAGCGGCTTATCAACAGAGGCAGACTTCCTTATCGCCCGGCTCCTGCAGCAGGGCATTCCCACAGCCCCAGGCCTCACTCTCTCTCAGCTCCGAGAGCTCTCGGACCAGGTCTCCAGCGTAACTCCCCAGTCCGGGGCAGCAGCTCCAGTCAGCTCCCCAGAGAGATCAGGGCGAGGACGCGGCCGCAGCCGCGGAGGTAAAAAGAGCAGGAAGTCGAGCCCTCCAGGATCCCGTCCGCCTCCAAAATCCACCCCTTCCCAGGCTCGCCAGGCCGGGAGTGTCACTAACACGCCCCTTATGGAGAGTAGCGTGGCCGGCTCCCTGCAATCCCTGGCTAGCTCCATGATAGCTATCGATGCTCGCCTCCAGGCCCTGGAAGACTCCAGCACAGGAGCTTCAACTTCCGTGGCACTTAGAGCAGCGCTTTCTGCCTCAGTCCCGCCGGGGTTGCCGGGTCAGGGCGTTCCACGCATTCCAGCAGTAGCTCCCCCTTATTCTCTGGCTTCGGCCCTCCCAGCCCCCCCTTCAGGCCTTTTATTTCCCAAGCCGCCAACATCTCCTCACGGCTTAGGTCGAAAATTCTTGAAGGGAAGGATGTTAATCTGCTTCGCCTTATTCTGCCCTCCCCGGAGTGCGATAAAACCATCGCCACAGGAGGAAATATCACCGCCGTCTTTAAGGCCGCAGACCCCAGGCTTATCAGAGATATCATCTTAGGGCAATTTATGGTCGCTTTCGGCATCTTCCGTGATGTTCTCTGCTCCGTCTACCCCGAGAGAAGAGTAGAATTAGATGCGTACATGGCCATTATCGGTGACATTAACATTAGATACGGGAAATCTGTCTTCTATCAGTACCACAAAAGCTTTTCAAGCAAAGCAGCGCTCCACCTAGCACATAGCAATATCCGCCTGGATTGGTCAGTGATGGACATTGAGCTACTCGTGATGGCCACTGGCGGCCTATCTCATGCAACAGCTGCGGAGCGCAGGGCCATATCGCTCCCCTCTGCCCCTCAGTGCCTTTCTCCGCGCCCAGAGCCTCCCACATGCAGTATGCTGGGAACGATAGACCAAGCCGTCAGTTCCTGCAGGGATGCACACCCGGAGTCCGTTTGCCCCAGGCGCAGCCGCAGCCTCACAGTAGCTCCGCGCCAGAAACCTCGTGGTGGAAAAACATTTTGAAATATCACCCCTCCACTCCCAGTAACATCACCAAGTCATACTGCGAGCAACAAGTTATCACAAAACAACAGTTGCTCTCCCTTCTCGGACACCTCAACTTCGCCATGCGCGTCATCCCCCAGGGGCGCTCGTTCATCTCCCGCCTCCTGGACGCAGCATCGGCGGTCGACAACCTCCATGACTGCGTTTTCTTAGACGAAGGCTGCCGCTCAGACCTACGTTTCTGGTCCCTCCTGCTCGCCCACTGGAACGGAGTTACTTTTTTTTACGATGACCTCGTGTGTTCCTCTGACTCAATGAGGTTTTTCACGGATGCCGCCCATCCGTGGGTTTTGGGGGTTTCTTCCAGGGAGAGTGGTTCGCAGGGTCACGGCCCCCGTCATTCCCTAATCATGCTTCATCCTCCGCTCTGCACGAGATCTTTCCGATCGCCATTGCATGCCACGCATGGGGTCACCTGTGGTTCCGTAAACGCATCTCGGTGCGTGCAACAACCAATCAGTGGTCGGAATCATTAACAAGGCGCGCTCCCAGGGCAGTGACATCATGCCATTCATGAGAAGCATCACGCGGTCCTCCATAATCTACCTCAAGCAGTTCTCATTAAATCCGGCCTATCACCTATCATACTCGGGACATTCCTTCAGGATAGGTGCAGCCACCTCTGCTGCTAATCAAGGTCTCTCTACCTCATCCCTACAACAACTATAGGACGGTGGTCCTCCTCCGCCTTCACAACCTACATTCGCCCGGACATTAGCGCCGTACTGGCTTCCCAAAGATCTCTCAGCCCCTAACTATGGTATCTATGCATATAACTGGTGGTGGTTCATAACACGTTTACACATATACATGTCTCATTATGGTATCGGATTTCAAACTGCATTCCTGTCCTAGTCCGCGGGCCCCCGCCCACAGGGAATAATGTCTCGTCTCACGTTGCATCTACATGTCACGGGCTACATTCTCCTGTACGCAGGTATCTAATCCCAGGCCCGTGCTCAAATGTGTCTGTGTAAAATGTATACCCTGCGACGTCAGATTGTGGACTGTGTGTCCCCGTAGACTTCGGTCTTGTGGACTGCGGATCCCCGTAGACTTCGGTCTTGTGGACTGTGGGTCCCCGTAGACTTCGGTCTTGTGGACTGTGGGTCCCTGTAGACTTCGGTCTCTGTTAAACAACAAGATCCCTGCTTCGGCAGGACGTTCGACCTTCGTGGCGGCGTAGTCAAGCCCTGCTAGCCAGGCAGGCGACCCTCAGGTCGTTTTCAGATAAGACCGGCACTGATTTCGGCCGTCAGAGTCTCAGCATGACCCGTAAGCTCCGGTAGTGATTCCGGCCTCCTGCCGCATACATATGTTAATCTATTATTTCATCCCCAGATCACCACAGTCACCCTACAAGGTAAGAAACTCAGTTCATCTCAGTATTCTATACTTCACTGGTTTTGGGGATTTCATCGGAGCGGTTCTTTCCCTTCTGAATGATTATCCTGCAAACCGGTGCTTAATCGCCAAACACCATTCCATTCTCCTGTTGTATTATCATGGCAATCATTTCATCCATATGACATGTAACAATAAATATGTATTCCATACATCACGTCTCTCTGGGTTGAAATGAAAGCTTTAGCGCAAGTTCAATAAGGAAGACCTAACAATGAGTCACTTACACGTCACTCTATTGCTCTCTCCCCCCTCATTAAATGCGTGGGCGTCACCCCTCAGCAGCCAATTGCCGCACACGTTAAATTCCTTAAATGCCTGCTCTTCCTTCCTGTCAGTTGTCATTTCAGGTGACCACACGCAACCCTCCACCACCCCTCTCGCCTCCCGTCTCCTCCAGGACAAAGCAAAAACCTTCCTCCTTCAGACCGGTCCCACCTACTTATCACCACCACCACCAGTGTCTAGACCCCGGGGATTTCATCGGAGCGGTTCTTTCCCTCCAGAATGATTATCCTGCAAACCGGGGCCTAATCGCCAAACACCATTCCATTCTCCTGTTGTATTATCATGGCAATCATTTCATTCATATGACGTGTAACAATAAATATGTATTCCATACATCACGTCTCTCCGGTTTGAAATGGTTATTTTGTGTATAAAGAAAATGTTTTAGATCTTTGAGTTCATCTCATGAAAAATGGGAGCAAAAACAAAAGTGTTGCATTTATATTTTTGTTCAGTGTAGTTACTCAGTAGGGGAGTATCATTAGATTACTAAGGCTTATCAGTTCTGCGGCTGCGAGAATCGATATAGGCTAAGTTGTCATTATTCTTTTTTTACACACTTGAAAAGATAGGCACTTGCAAATGACAATGTATGACCAAATTAGATGCAAGCCACTATGGCAACACTGACAAATAAATGTAAATCGTGTCTCAATATTTTTTGAATATGGATAAAAAACAAAAATGTTGTTCTCAGTGTAGTCGTTTTCGTGTCTTTCAGTCTGTGGGTCTCATGCAGACAAAAAAGGAATCCAGTAATGGGGAAACAAAAGACCAATACAAATGTAAGCCAATATTTGCAATGCAATGCAATGCAGTAGGCTGGACCAGCGCAATATGAGGCCTATACGCTCTGCGCATGTGCTGTAGGGAGGGGCGCCCTGCTTCCTCTCGAGCGCGGCAGCAGTCGGTTCAAGAGAAAAGGAAAGCAAACTCTTTGTCTTCTGCTGCTGGTCTGGGAGAAAAAGTCACGGCAGTCCCACATCTGTTGGTAAAAAATGGATAAACGACAGGCTGTAAAAGGCATGGAGCTTGTGCACCGCGAAGAGCCGCCGTTGGTCTTACTCAACAAGGTGGAGGGGAAAAGCGTCTTAGACATCACGAAGCTCCTGCTTTCCACTTTCGATGAGAAAGCTGTCAAAGTGGCTGCGGAGGTATTGAACACGATTGGATGCAACGAAGCAAGAGCCAAACTGTGTGAATAGGCTACTTCATGGTTTGATGCAGAGAACAGAGTTTTTTGGACTGAAGAACATTGCACCCTAAATGTCTGCTTGCAGATTAATCAACGACAAATAACGGCGTTTAATCGATGAGGGTTTCCTTGAAGTAGCCTTTATTCTTATGTTTCTACACAGTTTAGGACATTTAACCGCCTTATCTTTACTTTCACTTCATAGCAGGGGCTCGGGCTGCCTGAGGGCAGAGAACCGCCCTACTTGCTTCCTCTAGAGAGGCGAAGTCACGCCCATCTACTTCCGGTCCATGGGACCCCGGAAGCGAAAAATTATACATTGAATTCAATGGAGAGAGAAAACGTATCTTTTGATCCCGTTTGAATTGTGCCACGAACTACACATATGATGTTTGTCAATCTTAAACAATAATTTCCATGTAAAAAAAGTCACATTTTGTCGTAAAACTGTTGAAATATAAGACTATGAAAAATACGCAACGAGAAAGACTACAAATCCCAAATCCCATTCTGGGTCGCGTTAGTGATGTCACAGGCGATAATGCTCCAAGTGGTTGGTTCACTTTTACAAGATGCCTGTGCAGGGTCGGCTCTAGAACAAATCAAATGGGGGGGCAATCATTTACCAAGGGGGGGCACACACTGCCGTCAACAACCAACACACAAACACCAACGCAACTTCAATTTAAAAAAACATGCTGTAAAGTCTATTGTCTTTCACACACATTGCAGGGTGTAGTGCTATTGTATAGCGCACCTATGACCTGTGCATACATGCACGGTTGTGGCACGATCACCAAAACAGAAACATATGGACATAGGCCACCATATGAAAAGGGTGCAAATGTATTTAGTATCCTATCCATGTGAACATGTTTTAGGTGGGGGGTGGACCTAACCTCCTCTAGGAGGGTCTGGGGGCATGCTCCCCCGGGAAGATTATTTTTAAAATATTGAAGTTAAAAGCATCAATCTGGTGCACTTTGAGAGCAAAATGAAGAGATCTATGGATACATCTCTCAACATCCATATGAAACACAACTGTAAACAGATTTACTTTTTCTTTATGGATATTTTACTAATCACTCCCCTTTTAAATGGTATTCTTGTGTTATTGTCCTATAGTATTTCATACCCGTTTTTCATTTATTCTCTTATTCTTTAATAACTATAATGATCATATAAAGGTAGCCTATTCCTCGCAAATACTTGTTAGGCTTAGTTTGTCGGGGGACATCTTACTTCTTCCTTCTCTCTGTCTATACCTGTGTACTCTCATGTTCCGATTAACCCAGCTTCCCCAAATGTCTTTCTTTTTGGTGTCTATATACGCCGGGATCCGGAGTCATGGATGATCCTGCGCTCCTCTGTCCTGGATCGCGAGCCCTGGATCTTGAGTCGTGGCTGTGGTCCTGGATCATAGGCCCTGGATGGATATCCTCGTGGATTCATCTTCCTATTATACACACATGCATTTCCAAACATTTGGACTACCTATGTTGCAAATGTATTATCTTTTCAATTTACACACGGCATCTATTGCACGTCTGTCCGTCCTGGGAGAGGGATCCCTCCTCTGTTGCTCTCCCTGAGGTTTCTCCCATTTTTCCCTTTAAACTGTGGGTTTTCTCCGGAATTTTTTCCTTGTACGATGTGAGGGTCTAAGGACAGAGGGTGTCGTATTGTCATACTGATATTCTGTACAAACTGTGAAGTCCACTGAGACAAATGTAACATTTGTGATATTGGGCTATATAAATAAACATTGATTGATTGATTGATTGGTTTACATAAATGGTGACCAAACCGTTTGAGACCCACTAAAGTGAACTATCTAAACACTGAGAGTCCTTACCCCACTGAGCTGACGTTATAAGATCCTCTCAGTCTGACAGGAGAGGACTCTCCTCCACCTTGGTGTAGAAACAGCTCTTTATATCCGTTAGCATAGCTAGCTAACCAGATGCTAACAACAATATTCCACGTTACCGCTCGCGCACTGACAAAATGCGCTCGTGCCACACACAGAGAGCCGAGCTTGAATGAAACACAGAGACCCATGTACTTGTACTGTACTGTATATCATATTATTTTCGATGGCTTTACTGTATAATCAGTTTAACAGATTGCCACTGGGCTTTCATCTAAACACACAGCCACGTAATGATAACAAAACAAAAGTCGGGGTCATTGGTCAAGCAACACACCAATCAGAGAGCAGCAGTGAGCACACCTCAGGCTGTGTTTCATATAAAGAATAAATAAAGAATACAAATGTGTATTCTTTATTTCTGATGTATTTCACACAAAAAACTTTTGGTGGAAACGTTTTAACTTATATGACTTTTTTTTTTAAAACGTCAAATTGGCAATAAGGCTCGTTGGGGGGGCACAGTGACTCATTTGGGGGGGCATGGCCCGCGAATGACCCCCCATGACGCCGACCCTGAGCCTGTGTGCTTTGTACCAGGTTGTAATCACAAAAGTGATCATACCACTTGCTCGTTCTATCGCTTCCCGTCTGATGAAAGGACCCGGAGTCGCTGGATCAGACATATCAGGTAATATCATAGGTACATGTTGTGCATGGAACATAGTCAAGTTAGCTACCTAGCTAGTAGCGACGAGTAGCGAGCACGTTAGTTAGCATTACATTACTTAGCCTTGTCATTTTTAGTAGCCTTACCATGAAGTTATTATTTTATTACATGAAGTAAACCAAAATGTTAAACAGTAACCAAACATGATGGTAAGTATTTCGTGAAACTTTTGAAGAGTAGCCTACTGCGCCCTTCACCGGGTGCAGATTTACAAATCTCAACCTGTCGTAGAATGGACAGCTTCCCCCCCCATCTATGTATATACTCGCATTTTAGACTCTGTTACTAACTGTATTTCAAACCGGAGAGACGTGATGTAAGAATTACATATTTATTGTTTACACGTCATATGAATGAAATGATTGCCATGATAGTACAACAGGAGAATGTAATGGTGTTTGGCGATTAGGCCCCCGGTTTGCAGGATAATCATTCAGGAGGGAAAGCACCGCTCCGATGAAATCCCCGGGGTCTAGACACTGGTGGTGGTGATGAGTAGGTGAGACCAGTCTGAAGGAGGAAGGTTTAGCTTTGTCCTGAAGGAGACGGGAGGCGAGAGGGGTGGAGGCGGGTTGCGTGTGATCATCTGCAATGACAACTGACAGGGAGGAAGAGCAGGTATTTAAGGCATTTAGCATGTGCAGCGATTGGCTGCTGAGGCGTGACGCCCTCATATTTAATGAGGGGGGAAGGGAGCCATAGAGTGACGTGTGAGTGACTCGAGTTAGGTCTTCCTTATTGAACTTGCGCTAAAGCTTTCATTTCAAACCGGAGAGACGTGATGTAAGAATTACATATTTATTGTTTACACGTCATATGAATGAAATGATTGCCATGATAGTACAACAGGAGAATGTAATGGTGTTTGGCGATTAGGCCCCCGGTTTGCAGGATAATCATTCAGGAGGGAAAGCACCGCTCCGATGAAATCCCCAAAACCAGTGAAGTATGAATACTGAGATGAACTGAGTTGCTTACCTTGTGGGGTGACTGGTGATCTGGGGAGGAGAGATAATAGATTAACACGTATATGAGCGACACTGTGCCGGAATCACTGCCGGAGCTTACTGGTCATGCTGAGACTCTGACTGCCGAAATCAGTGCCGGTCTTATCTGAAAACGACCTGCGGGTCGCATGCCTGGCCAGCAGGGCTTGACTACGCCGAGGAGCGAGCGGTTTCGTTTTGTAACGGTGGCCCAACGTCCACGACACCGAAGTGTACGGTAGCCTTCCGCTACGACACCGAAGTATACGGTGGCCTTCCGCCACGCCTGACTTCGCAGGCTATATATATATATATATATATATATATATATATATATATATATTTCTCTTTATTCTTTTTCCTTTGTTTTGTAACTGACACCGAAGTGTACGGTGGCCTTCCGCCACGCCTGACTTCGCAGGTTATATATATATATATCTTTTCTTTACTCTTTCCTTTGTTTTGTAACTGACACCGAAGTGTACGGTAGCCTTCCGCTACGACACCGAAGTGTACAGTGGCCTTCCGCCACGCCTGACTTCGCAGGCTATATATATATTTTTTTTTTTTTCTTTATTTCTTTTTCCTTTGTTTTGTAACTGACACCGAAGTGTACGGTGGCCTTCCGCCACGCCTGACTTCGCAGGTTATATATATATATATATATATATATATATATATATATATATATATATATATATATATATGTATCTTTTTTCTTTACTCTTTGTTTTGTAACTGACACCGAAGTGTACGGTAGCCTTCCGCTACGACACCGAAGTGTACGGTGGCCTTCCGCCACGCCTGACTTCGCAGGCTATATATATATTTTTTTCTTTACTCTTCATTTCTTTTCCTTTGTTTTGTAACTGGCACCGAAGTGTACGGTGGCCTTCCGCCATGCCTGACTTCGCAGGCTATATATATATATATATATATATATATATATATATCTTTACTCTTTCTTTATTTCCTTTGTTTTGTAACTGACACCGGAGTGTACGGTGGCCCGAGTCCACGCGGACTGCAGGAAATACATTTTACACTGATGCGTTTGAGCAAGGCCTGGGAATGAAATACCTGTGTGCCGGAGATGAAGCCCGTTACCTGTAGTTGCGGCGTGAGACGAGACATTATTCCCTGTGGGCGGGGCCCGCGGAATTAGGACAGGAATGCAGTTTTGAATATCGGGAACCTTAGTGAGACATGTATACTTGTGAATGTGTTTGAGCCACCACCAGTTATATGTATAACTACCATAGTTAGGGTCTGAGAGATCTTTGGGAAGCCCGTACGGCGCTGATGTCCGGACGAATGAAGGTTGTGAAGGCGGAGGAGGACCACCGTCCTAGTTGTTGTAGGGATGAGGTAGAGAGACCTTGATTAGCAGCAGAGGTGGCTGCACCTATCCTGAAGGAATGCCCGGGTGATAGGCTGGATTTAGTGAGAACTTGCTTGGGTAGAAATTGACGGGGCCATGACCCTGCGAACCA
>NW_022989978.1:0-17500 GCF_902827175.1 Gymnodraco acuticeps
ATATGGTTATCATTTACGCTTTGCATTGTGGGAGTCTAGCGTAGCAGCAGTTTATTGAGGTAAAACAGAAGCTGTCATCAGTTATTCAGTCTCACGGCTGCAGAATAACTCCCTTTCTTTCTTTCTTAAGGGGCTTCAACCAAATACTGAAATACTTTCAGCTGTCTGTGGCGTGATATTATAAAAATGTGTCTGCGTATCACATTGACTTAGTTAGTTAGGAAAAGCCATTTCCAGCTAAAATAACAATCAAGTTACACAGATGGTGTTTAATTGTACCGGATTATTATCTGAACTTTAAAACCAAACTGCTCAAAGTCTTGGTCAGAATAATGGAAAAATGTACAACCTCCAGCCTAGTAAACAGTAAACATGTAATATAATGTGGACATTTGGTTTGGAAAAATGGGTGAGAAGTACATGCAGTCACAAACTATCTCGTTATAAAATAGACCAACGATCGATCTACCACTTTTAAGAATAATACAGCAACGTTATTCATTCAGATTCAGTAACAACAAAGTGATGGAAAAAGATATATACTTCATACTGCTCAAGTGTGTTCATTAAAGTTTGTGACTTTTTTAAACAAGATTACATTTTTACACATCATGATATCATTATAAGATTAGAAGTACTTTATTGATCCCAATTTGGGAAATGTTGTACTGTATGATCGAGTGTCGCCCAATAAAGGTTTTACTGAACACACCATAATATAAGCCAATAGCTAACAGATACTTGAACTAGCTTTATTACACAGCTACAATGGAAACTCAATTCTGATTTTGAAATTCAAAATGTCTGTTAATTTTTGCCAACTGACCGTTGCTAAGGAGAGCAGACTGTTGCTAAGGAGAATCAAGGGACTATGTGCAGTAATATCAATCTGTAGAAAGAAGTCACTTTAACGTCAGCTGTGGACAACAAACATTATTTTTTCTCCATCAGAAAACACTGTGGAGTACTTTTTGAATATCCATCCATCCATCCATCCATCCATCCGTCCATCCATCCATCCATCCATCCATCCATCCATCCATCCATCCATCCATCTTCTCCCGCTTATCCGTGGTCGGGTCGCGGGGGTAGCAGTTCCCAGCAGAGAGCCCCAAACTTTCTTTCCCTGGCGACATCAACCAGCTCTGACTGGGGGATCCCAAGGCGCTCCCAGGCCAGCGAAGAGATATAATCCCTCCACCTGGTCCTAGGTCTACCCCTTGGTCTCCTCCCAGCTGGACGTGCCTGGAACACCTCCCTAGGGAGGCGCCCAGGTGGCATCCTAACTAGGTGCCCGAACCACCTCAACTGGCTCCTTTCGACGCGAAGGAGGAGCGGCTCAACTCCGAGTCCTTCCCTGATGACCGAACTTCTCACCTTATCCCTAAGGGAGACACCAGCCACCCTGCGGAAAAAACCCATCTCGGCCGCTTGTATCCTGACTTTTTGAATATTTTTTTTTATATTTACGAAGAGCATGCACTTCCTGTTGAACAAGACAGACAGGAAGTTGTAAACACAAAGAGGAACACGGTATGGGCTCTGAGAGTGTTTGAATGAAGACTAAAAACGGATGTTGATCAGCTCATTTTCAGACAGGTTTTCATAAAGATGGATCAGGACAAAGAGGGAGAGGATATTTTTTCCTGACAAAGTGGATTTTGCATGATAGGTGACCTTAAATGTGGAAAAAAACGAGTACTATGATGCTTTCTGAATGTGGTACCGAAGTATTCCATCTCTTCACATTTCCATTAACACCGTACGGCTCCTCAGTATGATAAAAGGACC
Source organism: Gymnodraco acuticeps (assembly GCF_902827175.1). Classification (NCBI taxonomy): domain Eukaryota; kingdom Metazoa; phylum Chordata; class Actinopteri; order Perciformes; family Bathydraconidae; genus Gymnodraco; species Gymnodraco acuticeps. The sequence continues at coordinate 1,792 of NW_022989978.1, forward strand.
AGCTTTGAAATGGTATTAAGAGACCCAATAATAGTGGTAAATCACTTACAGCAGTTATATCAATGGCTCCAGCATTTGAATTTTCCATGGTATAGTAAAGTATGTGGCAGATTTCAACAGGCCTGCTGTGTCCGTGATTTGAGGTGTGAACAGAAAGCCTTCAAGCCCTGAGGAGAACTTTAATATGTGGCAAGCATACTGAACAGATAGAGCTCCTCCATTACATCTGGGACCACGGGGAGTCCATCCCCACATGACGGAGAGGAGATGTGCGCCGCTATGGCTGCTACACTAAAGAACACGGATTTAAAAAGAGGATGGCTGATCTCAATCTATCATCAGCATCAACATATCAACGTCAGCCTGTCAGCAGCTTCACAGGGGCGAATGAGCACGAGACATCTATTCTTTTCTGGCTCTATTGTTAGACTCTTTGTAAAATAAATAGGCCAGTGTTTTCATTGGTCTCTTCTTTAGAGAAGACCAGGAAATGATGGATACACGAATCGTGTTCAGATCAATAGGCACGCAATGACTCTAAAGAATAATGATCACGCATCAAACACACATTCAGACTAAAGGAACCAGCTGTTTGGAAAATGAGAGAAGTAGAAAGTACAAAGTATTTGAGTTCAACATGTAAGAGTAGAAAGTGCAGGTATTTGTGTTCAACATGTAAGAAGTAGAAAGTACAGGTATTTGTGTTCAACATGTAAGAAGTAGAAAGTACAGGTATTTGAGTTCAACATGTAAGAAGTAGAAAGTACAGGTATTTGTGTTCAACATGTAAGAAGTAGAAAGTACAGGTATTTGTGTTCAACATGTAAGAAGTAGAAAGTACAGGTATTTGAGTTCAACATGTAAGAAGTAGAAAGTACAGGTATTTGTGTTCAACATGTAAGAGTAGAAAGTACAGGTATTTGTGTTCAACATGTAAGAAGTAGAAAGTACAGGTATTTGAGTTCAACATGAAGAAGTAGAAAGTACAGGTATTTGTGTTCAACATGTGAGAAGTCGAACAGTACAGGTATTTGTGTTCACCATGTAAGAAGTAGAAAGTTCAGGTATTTGGTGTTCAACATGTGAGAAGTAGAAAGTACAGGTATTTGTGTTCAACATGTAAGAAAGTAGAAAGTACAGGTATTTGTGTTCAAAAATGTAAGAAGTAGAAAGTACAGGTATTTGTGTTCAACATGTAAGAAGTAGAAAGTACAGGTATTTTAGTTCAACATGTAAGAAGTAGAAAGTACAGGTATTTGGTTCAAAATGTAAGAAGTAGGAAAAGTACAGGTATTTTGTTCAACATGTAAGAAGTAGAAAGTACAGGTATTTGTGTTCAACATGTAAGAAGTAGAAAGTACAGGTATTTGAGTTCAACATGTAAGAAGTAGAAAGTTCAGGTATTTGTGTTCAACATGTAAGAAGTAGAAAGTACAGGTATTTGTGTTCAACATGTAAGAAGTAGAACGTACAGGTATTTGAGTTCAACATGTAAGAAGTAGAAAGTACAAGGTATTCGAGTTCAACATGTAAGAAGTAGAAAGTACAGGTATTTGAGTTCAAAATGTAAGAAGTAGAAAGTACAGGTATTTGTGTTCAAATGTAAGAAGTAGAACGTACAGGTATTTGTGTTCAAATGTAAGAAGTAGAACGTACAGGTATTTGAGTTCAACATGTAAGAAGTAGAAAGTACAGGTATTTGTGTTCAACATGTAAGAAGTAGAAAGTACAGGTATTTGTGTTCAACATGTAAGAAGTAGAAAGTACAGGTATTTGAGTTCAACATGTAGAAGTAGAAAGTACAGGTATTTGTGTTCAACATGTAAGAAGTAGAAAGTACAGGTATTTGAGTTCATGTAAGAAGTAGAAAGTACAGGTATTTGTGTTCAACATGTAAGAAGTAGAAAGTACAGGTATTTGAGTTCAACATGTAAGAAGTAGAAAGTACAGGTATTTGTGTTCAACATGTAAGAAGTAGAAAGTACAGGTATTTGAGTTCAACATGTAAGAAGTAGAAAGTACAGGTATTTGTGTTCAAATGTAAGAAGTAGAAAGTACAGGTATTTGTGTTCAACATGTAAGAAGTAGAAAGTACAGGTATTTGAGTTTCAACATGTAAGAAGTAGAAAGTACAGGTATTTGTGTTCAACATGTAAGAAGTAGAAAGTACAGGTATTTGAGTTCAACATGTAAGAAGTAGAAAGTACAGGTATTTGAGTTCAACATGTAAGAAGTAGAAAGTACAGGTATTTGTGTTCAACATGTAAGAAGTAGAAAGTACAGGTATTTGAGTTCAACATGTAAGAAGTAGAAAGGATAGGTATTTGTGTTCAACATGTAAGCAGTAGGAAAGTACAGGTATTTGTGTTCAACATGTAAGAAGTAGAAAGTACAGGTATTTGAGTTCAACATGTGAGAAGTAGAAAGTACAGGTATTTGAGTTCAAAATGTAAGAAGTAGAAAGTACAGGTATTTGGGTTCAACATGTGAGAAGTAGAAAGTACAGGTATTTGAGTTCAAAATGTAAGAAGTAGAAAGTACAGGTATTTGGGTTCAAATGTAAGAAGTAGAAAGTACAGGTATTTGTGTTCAACATGTAAGAAGTAGAAAGTACAGGTATTTGTGTTCAACATGTAAGAAGTAGAAAGTACAGGTATTTGTGTTCAACATGTAAGAAGTAGAAAGTACAGGTATTTGAGTTCAACATGTAAGAAGTAGAAAGTACAGGTATTTGTGTTCAACATGTAAGAAGTAGAAAGTACAGGTATTTTAGTTCAACATGTAAGAAGTAGAAAGTACAGGTATTTTAGTTCAACATGTAAGAAGTAGAAAGTACAGGTATTTGGGTTCAACATGTGAGAAGTAGAAAGTTCAGGTATTTGTGTTCAAAATGTAAGAAGTAGAAAGTACAGGTATTTGTGTTCAACATGTAAGAAGTAGAAAGTACAGGTATTTTAGTTCAACATGTAAGAAGTAGAAAGTACAGGTATTTGGGTTCAACATGTGAGAAGTAGAAAGTTCAGGTATTTGTGTTCAACATGTAAGAAGTAGAAAGTTCAGGTATTTGTGTTCAACATGTAAGAAGTAGAAAGTACAGGTATTTGTGTTCAAAATGTAAGAAGTAGAAAGTACAGGTATTTGTGTTCAACATGTAAGAAGTAGAAAGTACAGGTATTTGTGTTCAACATGTAAGAAGTAGAAAGTACAGGTATTTGTGTTCAACATGTAAGAAGTAGAAAGTACAGGTATTTGAGTTCAACATGTAAGAAGTAGAAAGTACAGGTATTTGAGTTCAACATGTAAGAAGTAGAAAGTACAGGTATTTGGGTTCCAACATGTAAGAAGTAGAAAGTACAGGTATTTGTGTTCAACATGTAAGAAGTAGAAAGTACAGGTATTTTAGTTCAACATGTAAGAAGTAGAAAGTACAGGTATTTGTGTTCAACATGTAAGAAGTAGAAAGTTCAGGTATTTGTGTTCAACATGTAAGAAGTAGAAAGTACAGGTATTTGTGTTCAACATGTAAGAAGTAGAAAGTACAGGTATTTGAGTTCAACATGTAAGAAGTAGAAAGTACAGGTATTTGTGTTCAACATGTAAGAAGTAGAAAGTACAGGTATTTGTGTTCAACATGTAAGAAGTAGAAAGTACAGGTATTTGTGTTCAACATGTGAGAAGTAGAAAGTACAGGTATTTGAGTTCAAAATGTAAGAAGTAGAAAGTACAGGTATTTGAGTTCAAAATGTAAGAAGTAGAAAGTACAGGTATTTGTGTTCAACATGTAAGAAGTAGAAAGTAAAGGTATTTGTGTTCAACATGTGAGAAGTAGAAAGTACAGGTATTTGTGTTCAACATGTGAGAAGTAGAAAGTACAGGTATTTGTGTTCAATATGTAAGAAGTAGAAAGTACAGGTATTTGTGTTCAACATGTAAGAAGTAGAAAGTACAGGTATTTGTGTTCAACATGTAAGAAGTAGAAAGTACAGGTATTTGTGTTCAAAATGTAAGAAGTAGAAAGTACAGGTATTTGAGTTCAACATGTAAGAAGTAGAAAGTACAGGTATTTGTGTTCAACATGTAAGAAGTAGAAAGTACAGGTATTTGAGTTCAACATGTAAGAAGTAGAAAGTACAGGTATTTGAGTTCAACATGTAAGAAGTAGAAAGTACAGGTATTTGAGTTCAACATGTAAGAAGTAGAAAGTACAGGTATTTGTGTTCAACATGTAAGAAGTAGAAAGTACAGGTATTTGGGTTCAACATGTAAGAAGTAAAAAGTCGTCAGAAAAATAAGTAGTGGAGTAAAGTACTGATACCAGAAAAATGTACTGAAGTAGGGCTGTGCAATTAATCGTATCTTTTAAAAAAAAAAAAAATGTAATTGAAAAAAAGTTGAATTATACGTAAAGTTCAGGGTAATCAACTGTTAAAAACGTATTGTTCAACATTTTTTTTTCAATAAATGGATGTTTTCAATGTAAATGGATAATCGTTTTTAATAATCGTGATATCAATTATTGACCAACAATCGTGATTATAATTTTTGCCATAATCGCACAGCCCTATACTGAAGTACAGTAACGAAGTATTTGTACTCCACTACTTCCCAACTCTGCTCCCCTATTTATTTTCAATTATTCGCGACAGAAATGTTTATCTGCGAGTCGATGCATCTGAGAGGAAACTTATACGCATGCGATTCGTAGTGTCACTATACGGGAGTCTAAGACACCCTGAAATCACTGCAGAGCACTTCAAATCACATGAGTTCATCATCTCTGTGTAATCAGCATTCTTTGCAGCAGAAACGGAGAGTACAGTCAATACATCATTACCATACATCTGGGAATATTCCATTAACTAATTGAAACACCCACGAGTGACATTTGTCTAATGCCGCTTTATTACATACCCTTGTGCCGTGTAGAAAGATTGAATACATCCACAACTAAATATATTTAATTCAATCCTTTTCTCTACTTTAAAGAGTCCTCTCCTGCTGATGTTCAGGTGTATATCAGTATGTAGTGTCTCTACTTTAAAGAGTCCTCTCCTGCTGATGTTCAGGTGTATATCAGTATGTAGTGTCTCTACTTTAAAGAGTCCTCACCTGCTGATGTTCAGGTGTATATCAGTATGTAGTGTCTCTACTTTAAAGAGTCCTCTCCTGCTGATGTTCAGGTGTATATCAGTATGTAGTGTCTCCATGCTTTAATGTTCAAAAAGCTCTTTATTGTTCTCATACTGTCTGTGCTGCAGCACCTATTTTCACCCTCTGTCTGAAACCAGAGCCCAGTCTGTTCTGATTGGTCAACTGCCCCTCATTACGTATACTGTATTGGAGCGCCAATAGAAACACATTATGTCAGAAGTAAACAAAGAAAGATCTGAGCAAACAGACAAACATTTTAAAATAAGAATATGAATGGCAAAAACTAAATCTGCAAATATTGTTATTTTGTAAATGTGTATATTGTATTTAACTAGTTCCTTCTTATTTGTATTCTTTGTGTTGCTATATCTGTTTTCCTCACTTCTTATATTTAGTTGTTTCTTATTAAACTGCATAAAGAAAAGCCTCTGCAATGTGGTAACACCTGAGTATAATCACAATACAGATCTTTTCCGTTTCCGTTCTGTTGTGGAAAATAATATACGGAGGATTTTCATATCAAAAGATTGTTAGAAACGACCCCCCCCCCCCCCCCCCCCCCGAGAGAGGGCCCGACTGAAACTCTGCATTCTTACTTTTGTTTTTCCTCCGTGTGAAATTTGGACGGACATCAGTTGGACTTCTCTACAGCAGAACCAGGACGTGCCAGTGCAGATGGAGCCTACGCTGCAGTGGCAGATGGTGAAGGAGTGAAAGGCAAATGGGAAAAAGACTTCCAACATGTTTATCCTCTACTGTGGAGCCAGAGAGGAAACCTTTGACTGACGAGGTAACATCCCCTGAGGGAGCGGCAGCAGCAGGGTTAAAGGAACAATGTTTTAAACAGTTACACGTTACAAGTTGGGGTTCAATAGGGCTGTTTTTTTGTTTTTTAAGTCACCTATTATGCAAAATCCTGTTCTTCATGTCTCTTCTTCATCAGCATGTGTCCCCTCTTCTTCATGTCTCTTCTACATCAACATGTGTCCCCTCTTCTTCATGTCTCTTCTACATCAACATGTGTCCCCACTTCTTCATGTCTCTTCTACATCAACATGTGTCCCCACTTCTTCATGTCTCTTCTACATCAACATGTGTCCCCTCTTCTTCATGTCTCTTCTACATCAACACGTGTCCCCTCTTCTTCATGTCTCTTCTACATCAACACGTGTCCCCTCTTCTTCATGTCTCTTCTACATCAACATGTGTCCCCTCTGCTTCATGTCTCTTCTTCATCAGCATGTGTCCCCTCTTCTTCATGTCTCTTCTACATCAACATGTGTCCCCTCTTCTCCATGTCTCTTCTACATCAACACGTGTCCCCTCTTCTTCATGTCTCTTCTACATCAACATGTGTCCTCTCTTCTTCATGTCTCTTCTACATCAACATGTGTCCCCTCTTCTTCATGTCTCTTCTACATCAACATGTGTCCCCTCTTCTTCATGTCTCTTCTACATCAACATGTGTCCCCTCTTCTCCATGTCTCTTCTACATCAACATGTGTCCCCTCTTCTTCATGTCTCTTCTACATCAACATGTGTCCCCTCTTCTTCATGTCTCTTCTACATCAACATGTGTCCCCTCTTCTTCATGTCTCTTCTTCATCAGCATGTGTCCCCTCTTCTCCATGTCTCTTCTACATCAACATGTGTCCCCTCTTCTTCATGTCTCTTCTACATCAACATGTGTCCCCTCTTCTTCATGTCTCTTCTACATCAACACGTGTCCCCTCTTCTTCATGTCTCTTCTACATCAACATGTGTCCTCTCTTCTTCATGTCTCTTCTACATCAACATGTGTCCCCTCTTCTTCATGTCTCTTCTACATCAACATGTGTCCCCTCTTCTTCATGTCTCTTCTACATCAACATGTGTCCCCTCTTCTTCATGTCTCTTCTACATCAACATGTGTCCCCTCTTCTTCATGTCTCTTCTTCATCAGCATGTGTCCCCCTCTTCTTCATGTCTCTTCTACATCAACATGTGTCCCTCTTCTCCATGTCTCTTCTACATCAACACGTGTCCCCTCTGTCTTCATGTCTCTTCTACATCAACATGTGTGTCCTCTCTTCTTTCATGTCTCTCTTCTACATCAACATGTGTCCCCTCTTCTTCATGTCTCTTCTACATCAACATGTGTCCCCTCTTCTTCTAGTTTCTTCTACATCAACATGTGTCCCCTCTTCTCCATGTCTCTTCTTCATCAACATGTGTCCCCTCTTCTTCATGTCTCTTCTTCATCAACATGTGTCCCCTCTCTTCATGTCTCTTCTACATCAACATGTGTCCCCTCTTCTTCATGTCTCTTCTACATCAACACGTGTCCCCTCTTCTTCATGTCTCTTCTACATCAACATGTGTCCCCTCTTCTTCATGTCTCTTCTACATCAACATGTGTCCCCTCTTCTTCATGTCTCTTCTACATCAACATGTGTCCCCTCTTCTTCATGTCTCTTCTACATCTACATGTGTCTCCTCTTCTTCATGTCTCTTCTACATCAACATGTGTCCCCTCTTCTTCATGTCTCTTCTACATCAACATGTGTCCCCTCTTCTTCATGTCTCTTCTACATCAACATGTGTCCCCTCTGTGTAAAGAGACTCTGAAAGTTTCAGGAACAAAGATTCTCTCTCTTTTTGATCCATTTCTATAAAAACTTGTCTGAAAATGAGCTGATCAGATTTTGGCCACTTTATGATGTCATAACGATGTGTTGGCTTGAGTAACCATTAGCCAATCAGCAACCAAGGTACCCCCTATATCTGAGACCTATGATATATTGATGAAAAACAGTATGATAGGGGACCTTTAAAAATATTGCATTACATATTGCAGTACAAATATTAATTTAAAAAAAGTCTCTTTTTCCAAATGTTGTGCAGCCAATATGTGTACATTAACAGGATTATCGCACAACATGGACATTTGAAGTTATTGAGAGAAATGTGTGTTAAAATGTTTAAGTGCAATAATAACATTTTGTCACTGACCTCAATATATAATAATGATGAATAATTGTGACTTCCATATTGATCAAAATAATCATTAAAAGTCAAAGTAGAGACACAAAATACTAATATGAACCTAACATTAGCGTAATATTACCCTTTAAATATCATTTTGGCTGTAATCATGTTGGATAATGTGTACTTATTTAGTACTCATGTAGTTTATTTTCAAGGAACACGTTTTTAATAAAAATAAAGATTTGAATGTGTTTTCAAATATCTGTTCAGGAGGGCTTTGATCAGTACAGAGACCTCATTCCTACCTACGATGAAACATCGACTTTATATACTGAGTAATGAACTAAAATCCCACCATTAACTCAAATCTACTTCAGACGATGGAGGTGACACATCTTATTAACAATAATCCATAAAAGCAGATCAAAAAGTCGAGTAGCAAAGTAGGAACACAAATTACAACCATGTGTTTCCTGTTTTTCTATTTAAAAAAAGACGTGTAGCGTTAACGATTCTTAATTACTTCCATTTTCAATCACTTATCTCCAAACCTCTTGATGGAGCGTGTGTGTGGGCTGGACCAGGAAAGGCAGGGTTGCCAACTCTCACGCATCTGGCGTGTGACACACGCTTTCACTCTCGATCTCACGCTCTCACGCTGCCCAAACTATTCTCACGCCAAAAACAAGACGAACCGGCGATCGTTTTTGGTTGGTTATTTACAATGTTGAGTTCAAGCTGTCGATCCGCCCCCACCACTCTTAACAACGTTGAGCAGAGCAGTGGGAGCCGGTTGGTCAATCCCCGACCCGTATTGCGCAGATCTGAGACCCAGTAGAAATGATAAAAAAGTAAAAGTCTGCTGCTTATTGTTCTACTCGGCCAAAATAGAGTCAAAGAGTATGTGAGAGTGTGTTAATTAATATATTTGGCAGTTTGGAGTAAGTCTGTAGATTTGTTTGTGTGTGTGTGTTTCGTGTATAGGCCTCTCACGATAATTAATTTTGTTGGATACATTTTCCCGTAAATTATTGCGATAAACGATAATATTGTCGGCACCGTTGTGTGACCATTTTAGACCACTGACATCATGATAATATATAATAATAATTCAAGTACATCCTTTCAAACTGCTAGTCACATCCTCATGTAAATGGCAATTTATCGAGTCAGAAAAGTTATCGAGTTCATTTGTATTTGTCGTACTATAAGTCAATTATTTGCTTATCGCGACAGGCACACAATAAAACAGTGGAAACAAACATGTGTTTGACTTTCATTAGTGAATGAAACTGTGTACCCTTTATAGTCTGTGTCCCATATTGTGTATTTGTATATATTATATATCCTATATATATGCTAAGGTCCCGCTGCTGACACGATAAGAGTCATTTAGTGCGCATATGTGTAATTAAACCCATGATATCAAAATCTCACTCCAGCCAGGTGCCCAAAGTTGGCAACCCTGGGAAAGGAGTGAGCAGAGGGTCGAGTTGTCGATTCTTGTTCTGTTTTTCTGTGACTATCTTGCGCACGCTACTAAAGAGACGCGCTACCATGGAAACCAAACAATGGTATAGCTGTAATAAAGTCCGAGTGGAAACAGTCGTGAGTAAATCTGATTTAGTCAGAAATCGGGAGAAATATGACCCCGGGAGGAAACCGGGAGAGGGCAATGAAATCGGGAGTCTCCCGCGAAAATCGGGAGGGTTGGCAAGTATGACACACATCAGAGTAGTTCTTAAAACCCTGGTGAAACGTTGTTGGCAGTCACATCCAGCCTCACATTTCCTTTTCCAATCAGAAGAAGCGCTCCACTGATCCAGGCCTTAAAAGCGTGTCTTTGGTCCATTTGGGAACTAATATAACAACAGAGAAACTTTGATATCTGACAGCAGAGGATGAAACAGAAATGATCAGCAGTGTCCTGTTTATTTGTGTTCAGAGGGAAGTAATTATGGACATGATGCAAGAGAAAGTAGGACTGTGAGCTGATCTAAAGACGAGGCGCCTCCACCCCTTCAAGCTTAATTCAGTGCTGGTTCTATCGCAACTTTCATCTATTTCCAAATCAAATGTTTATTAAAAGTCTGAGTGCTGAATATGATGCCAGCAACGCAATAACCTAAATAAGAGTCAGAGAGGTTTTCACTTTGTTGTTTAAACTGTATAATGTTCTAAGTTACTTTATAATCTATTATAGCGTAGTCAGAGTTGGGGTTACTTTAAAATCATCTGTTAAAATGACCTGTGAACAAATGAAATCACTAACCTATCACAGTAATGTTACCGGATTGCTTTGTGTTATTTTTGCATGACGCCAATATAAAATGCAATGCAAACAAACACAAGAGAACATTACATTAATACTTAAGTGTATTATCTATTATCAGCCTGCATTACAATATAGGCAGGGCCAGTCTGCTGATTGCGTGAAATACAACAGCGTGACTTAGTCATCTTTCAGCTAAAAAAGCATTTAAATACCGCATTTAAAATCTGATGAACTCAGTGTGCATCTAGACCGGGTGACAGCAATACCTATTGACGCAGCAACCACTGTAAGTTATATTCTTGTTTAATTAGACTTCTCTGTTTCATTTATTCTACTCTGTATAATTGTTCTGTAGTTATTGTAGCTAAAACGGCGCTTTTGAGAGATTTTAAATCTCAGATCTGCTCAAGCGAAACCTGTTACACAGGTCTCAGTGGGCACTCAAGCCTGCATTACAATAGAGGCAGGGACACTCTGCTGTCGCCCATCAGCTGTAGAGAGTTAACTAATTAGAGGGGCGTGGCCCCACAGCTGTGTCCATTTTAGGTAGCTCTTTCCTGGAGCGTCAGCTTCAGCGTCAGACATTGGAGTCCTGCGGGAGTAAGACTGACAAAGACATTGGAGTCCTGCGGGAGTCACGAGGGAGACAAAGAGGAGGCAAATCCTACTCTGATTGAGCTAATTACCGCTGGTGTCCTATTTTATTTTCTTTAGTTTTCTAGCCCCTCATGCTATAATCATGTGTATTTTCTCCATTCCTGTTCATGTGTCTTCTCGCAATTATCACTGGCCCCGTGTATCTCCTAATCGATATAACCGGCCTGCTCTCGTCTATCCCACATGCTCCACTGACATCCAACATCTAGTTTCAGGTGGCCTGTGGAACTGCCAGTCAGCTGTTCCTAAGGCTGACTTCATCTCTGGCTACGCCTCCCTGCAGTCTCTGGATTTCCTTGCTCTCACTGAGACCTGGATTACTCCATCCAACACATCCACCCCAGCAGCTCTCTCCACAGCATATTCCTTCTCCCATACACCCAGACCCACTGGCAGAGGAGGTGGCACTGGTCTCCTGCTCTCTCCCATGGAGCTTTTCCCTCTTCAAGCTACCTAACTTTACTCCTTCCACCTTTGAATTCCATGCCGTCACAGTAACCCATCCTATACAATTAACCATTGTTATTCTCTACCGTCCACCAGGCGCCTTGGGGGACTTCTTGGAGGAATTAGATCATCTCCTCTCACACATCCCTGAAACTGGCCCTCCCGCTGTACTTCTCGGAGACTTCAACCTCCAGACAGGGAAGATAGCTGAACTAACATCTCTGTTAACCGCCTTTGCTTTCTCACTGTCTCCTTCCCCACCAACTCATAAAGCTGGCAATGTCCTTGATCTCATATTCTCAAGGAACTGCGCTACTTCTAACCTCTCTGTAAACCTGCTCCACACATCCGATCACTTCTTCATTTCATTCTCTCTACCCCTTTCCAAACATAACGAACTAATCTCTTCTCATCCTGCACCTGTCCGCCGTAACCTTCGTTCCCTCTCCCCCTCTACCTTTGCCTCATCGGTGCTCTCAGCCCTCCCTTCCTCTGACTCGTTCCAACTCCTACCTCCAAACTCTGCTGCAGAAACTCTCCTCTCTATTCTCTCATCCTCTCTGGACTCTCTCTGTCCTCTCACATCTCGGCAGGCTCGCCAGTCCCCTCCTGCTCCCTGGCTAAATGATGCACTGCGTGCTAATAGAACCGTCCTTAGGGCAGCAGAGCAGAAATGGTGGAAATCCAAACACCATGACGACCTCCTAACCTATCAGGCTCTCCTCTCCTCTTTCTCTGCTTCGATCTCTCAGGCAAAAAGCACTTTCTTTCAAGATAAGATCCAATCTTCCTATTCCAATCCCAAAAAACTATTTTCCATCTTCTCCACCCTCTTGGACCCTCCCAAAGCCCCTCCCCCCTCCTCACTTCTGTCAAGCGACTTTGTTACCCACTTTGAAAAAAAGGTTGATGATATTCGCTCTTCTTTTTCTGACTCACCTTTACTCACCGCTGGGTCACCAGACCCTCCTTCCACCAACACACTTACCTCCTTTTCCCCTCTCTCTCCAAGTGAGGTTCTTACCCTCATTACCTCTGCCCGCCCTACCACCTGTCCTCTGGACCCTATCCCTTCAAACCTCCTTCAGACTATCGCTCCTGATATTCTACCGTTTCTCTCCCATTTCATCAACACTTCTCTAACTTCTGGTCACTTTCCAAACAGTCTCAAGGAGGCAAGAGTAAACCCTCTCCTAAAGAAACCCACTCTCAACCCGTCTGATGTTATAAACTACAGGCCTGTCTCTCTCCTCCCGTTCCTGTCTAAATCACTTGAACGCGCTGTCTTTAAACAACTCTCCTGTTATCTCCATGAGAACAACCTTCTGGATCCGCACCAGTCTGGTTTCAAGGCAGGTCACTCCACAGAAACTGCTCTCATTGCTGTCACTGAGGAACTGCACACTGCCAAAACAGCATCCCTCTCCTCTGTCATCATCCTGTTGGACCTGTCTGCTGCATTCGACACGGTGAATCATCAGATCCTCCTTCGCACTCTCCAAAAACTTGGAGTTTCAGGCTCTGCACTTTCCCTCCTCACCTCATACCTGAAAGACCGTACCTACAGGGTGACTTGGAGAGGGTCTGAGTCCGACCCTTGTCAATTAACTACAGGGGTCCCTCAGGGCTCTGTTCTTGGTCCCCCTCCTCTTCTCCTTGTACACAAACTCGCTCGGATCAGTCATTAGCCCGCATGGTTTTTCATACCACTGCTACGCTGACGACACCCAATTAATTCTGTCCTTTCCCCGCTCAGAGACCCAGGTCATCGCACGCATCTCTGCTTGTCTAGCTGACATCTCTCAGTGGATGTCTGCTCATCACCTCAAGCTCAACCTTGACAAGACTGAGCTGCTCTTCCTCCCGGGAAAAGATTGTCCCACTCTTGACTTAACAATCAACATCGGCACCTCAGTTGTTTCCCCGACTCAGACTGCAAGGAATCTGGGTGTGACCCTAGATAACAACCTGTCCTTCACTGCAAACATCGCTGCTACAACCCGTTGCTGCAGATACACGCTTTACAACATCAGGAGGATACGTCCACAGCTGATCCAGAAAGCGACGCAGGTTCTGGTCCAGGCTCTCGTCATCTCACGCCTAGACTACTGCAACTCCCTCCTGGCTGGTCTACCTGCATGTGCCATCCGACCTCTGCAGCTCATCCAGAATGCAGCGGCTCGTCTGGTCTTCAACCTTCCTAAATTCTCCCACACCACTCCGCTCCTCCGCTCCCTTCACTGGCTTCCAGTAACTGCTAGAATCCACTTCAAGACACTGGTACTTGCTTACCATGCTGCGAATGGATCTGGCCCTTCCTACATTCAGGACATGGTTAAACCGTACACCCCAGCGCGTGCACTACGCTCTGCATCAGCCAAACGACTCGCTGCACCCTCGCTGCGAGGGGGACCCAAGTTCCCATCGGCGAAAACACGTGGGTTTGCTGTCCTGGCTCCAAGATGGTGGAATGAGCTCCCCATTGACATCAGGACAGCAGAAAGCTTACACACCTTCCGGCGCAGACTGAAAACTCATCTCTTTCGACTCCACTTCGAGCGATAGAACTATTAACAAAGCACTTATACACTAATAAAGGACTGGCTTATCTAAAGCCAGTTGAGTAGCACTTGAAATGTTTGGCTCTATGAAACCTGATGTACTTTATGATTCTGTTTTCTTCAAGGTTGTGTCTTCCTGGTCGAATGTACTTATTGTAAGTCGCTTTGGATAAAAGCGTCAGCTAAATGCAATGTAATGTAATGTAATCTAAGAAAACACAACAATATTAACTTAACAAACAAAAACTAGATATTTTGCATGAAAAATGTGTTTCCCGCAATTAAAAAATAAGAAAACCTGCCTTGCATGACAGTAGTCTAAAGACCAACAATACAAGTGCATTTCAGATGTATTGTAACGTTGTAATCAGGCTGGTTATACCAAGTTTAGACCCATTTAATTACATCTTTGTTTATGTAGCTGTAAGGGAAGACAGTTACCTCTGACAAACTCAGTATTTTTGGTAAATAAATCAAATTAAAAAGATATTTAAAATGAAAGAAGCCAAAATGAAAACCGAAGAGAAAATAAATGCCGTACGTCTACTTATAATCTTTATTTAAAAAAGTATTGTAACATTGTAATCCTGCTACTACGTGTTTTATATATAACTGTAAGGGTTTACAGATTCATTTTTTGCATCCTGATTACATGTAATCCATTAATCTCTAAAACTGAGCGTAGTTATATGGTTGTAGTAATATGTATATATATATTAGGGCCGGGACTCGATTAAAAAAATTAATCTAATTAATTAGAGGCTTTGTAATTAATTAATCGAAATTAATCGCATTTTTAATCACATATAAATATTTGACCTGAGAACAGTGAGAAGCAATTTTTTTCACATGGATTTTAGTATACCATTAGGCGCATTCACACCGCAGTACTTTTCCCACAAAGGTTCATGAGAATTTAGTTCATGAGAACTCTTTGAACCTGGGGGTGGATTAGGCAAATGAAGCCGCTGACGTCACTTCTTCTTCTTCTGCTTTGGGTTTACTGGCAGGCCGCAAACGGCGTATACTGCCGCCCAAAGTCCCCGGCCGGAAGTCCCCGGAGTTGGGGCCTGTAAATCGCCAGAACGCCGACACCTCCTCATCTCCACCGCTCCCATGTTTTATTTTGTGTTGCCATAAATTAGTCTCTCTGCATTTCTGCGCTGGGCTAATGCTAATGCTAATGCGAGGATAATAAAATGGCGGCTTCACAAAACTTTTTGGGAGTTTTACGGGGCGTGGTTTGCAATCCGCCCAGCCAATCAGACATATAGCTCTTTTCTCACAAGAGAGCCGTACGAAAGTCCCTGCTCTCTAGCAGCTCTCTGCTCTCTAGCAGGGACTTTCGTGGGGGTAAAAAGGTTCTCATGAACTCATTTTAGTACCGGCTCTTTTTGGTGTGAACGCGATACAAGAGGCTAACGTCCACGCTAGCTGCTATATGTTTTGCATTGAGGTGATACTTGAGGCTTGATGTGCTGCGGTGATATGCAAATTCCTTTTTGCATAATTTGCACACAACCGTGCTCTTATCGACGCTTCCATCCGTCCGTTTTTTAAAACAACATTTCCCACTGTTGTTCACTGTGGTTTGTTGTTGTCTGAAGTCATGAACGTTAGTTGGTGCTCCAGTATAATCGGTACGCCTGAA
>NW_022989978.1:20000-64518 GCF_902827175.1 Gymnodraco acuticeps
ACAGGTATTTGAGTTCAACATGTAAGAAGTAGAAAGTACAGGTATTTGTGTTCAACATGCAAGAAGTAGAAAGTACAGGTATTTGGGTTCAACATGTAAGAAGTAGAAAGTACATGTATTTGGGTTCAACATGTAAGAAGTAGAAAGTACAGGTATTTGAGTTCAACATGTGAGAAGTAGAAAGTACAGGTATTTGTGTTCAACATGTAAGAAGTAGAAAGTACATGTATTTGGGTTCAACATGTAAGAAGTAGAAAGTACATGTATTTGGGTTCAACATGTGAGAAGTAGAAAGTACAGGTATTTGAGTTCAACATGTGAGAAGTAGAAAGTACAGGTATTTGAGTTCAACATGTAAGAAGTAGAAAGTACAGGTATTTGTGTTCAACATGTAAGAAGTAGAAAGTACATGTATTTGGGTTCAACATATAAGAAGTAGAAAGTACAGGTATTTGTGTTCAACATGTAAGAAGTCAAAGTATAAAGTCGTCAGAAAAATAAGTAGTGGAGTAAAGTACTGATACCAGAAAAATGTACTTAAGTACAGTAACAAAGTATTTGTGCTCCACTACTTCCCACCTCTGCCACAGCTAATGAACTAAATCATTGTGCAAAAACTTGACTGGCTATTTTTACATTTTTTCTATGTGTAAAGTAGCAGAGTTTCAATGCCAAATAGCCCTGCCTTTCTTTTAGCCACGGACAAAGAAGCTTCCTGTTTATGTCCAAATGTCTAATATCTGCAGAGTTTGATAACTTTTTCAGGCTCTCACATGTTTTTGATTCACAAAAAAGGGTCAGACACCTCCGTTAAATGGATTGTGTCTCAGTCAACACTGTGTGGGGGGACTTCTGTTGCTGAATTACAACTGAGAGCTATTACTTGTGGGAGTAAACAGCAAATATGGCGATGCTGAATAGATGTTAATGACCGACTAGATCCACACTGAGAGTCTGTGTGAATATAAACACCAACACATTCATTGTCTGCTTGTTTAGTGCGGCTAAAAGCTTCTGAACTCAACAAACCTCTATCAAGATGTTCTGTCTCTACTTTAAAGAGTCCTCTCCTGCTGATGTTCAGGTGTATATCAGTATGTAGTGTCTCTACTTTAAAGAGTCCTCTCCTGCTGATGTTCAGGTGTATATCAGTATGTAGTGTCTCTACTTTAAAGAGTCCTCTCCTGCTGATGTTCAGGTGTATATCAGTATGTAGTGTCTCTACTTTAAAGAGTCCTCTCCTGCTGATGTTCAGGTGTATATCAGTATGTAGTGTCTCTACTTTAAAGAGTCCTCTCCTGATGATGTTCAGGTGTATATCAGTATGTAGTGTCTCTACTTTAAAGAGTCCTCTCCTGCTGATGTTCAGGTGTATATCAGTATGTAGTGTCTCTACTTTAAAGAGTCCTCTCCTGCTGATGTTCAGGTGTATATCAGTATGTAGTGTCTCTACTTTAAAGAGTCCTCTCCTGCTGATGTTCAGGTGTATATCAGTATGTAGTGTCTCTACTTTAAAGAGTCCTCTCCTGCTGATGTTCAGGTGTATATCAGTATGTAGTGTCTCTACTTTAAAGAGTCCTCTCCTGCTGATGTTCAGGTGTATATCAGTATGTAGTGTCTCTACTTTAAAGAGTCCTCTCCTGCTGATGTTCAGGTGTATATCAGTATGTAGTGTCTCTACTTTAAAGAGTGCTCTCCTGCTGATGTTCAGGTGTATATTAGTATGTAGTGTCTCTACTTTAAAGAGTCCTCTCCTGCTGATGTTCAGGTGTATATCAGTATGTAGTGTCTCTACTTTAAAGAGTCCTCTCCTGCTGATGTTCAGGTGTATATCAGTATGTAGTGTCTCTACTTTAAAGAGTGCTCTCCTGCTGATGTTCAGGTGTATATCAGTATGTAGTGTCTCTACTTTAAAGAGTCCTCTCCTGCTGATGTTCAGGTGTATATCAGTATGTAGTGTCTCTACTTTAAAGAGTCATCTCCTGCTGATGTTAAGGTGTATATCAGTATGTAGTGTCTCTACTTTAAAGAGTCCTCTCCTGCTGATGTTCAGGTGTATATCAGTATGTAGTGTCTCTACTTTAAAGAGTCCTCTCCTGCTGATGTTCAGGTGTATATCAGTATGTAGTGTCTCTACTTTAAAGAGTCCTCTCCTGCTGATGTTCAGGTGTATATCAGTATGTAGTGTCTCTACTTTAAAGAGTCCTCTCCTGCTGATGTTCAGGTGTATATCAGTATGTAGTGTCTCTACTTTAAAGAGTCCTCTCCTGCTGATGTTCAGGTGTATACTGTATGTAGTGTCTCTACTTTAAAGAGTCCTCTCCTGCTGATGTTCAGGTGTATATCAGTATGTAGTGTCTCTACTTTAAAGAGTCCTCTCCTGCTGATGTTCAGGTGTATATCAGTATGTAGTGTCTCTACTTTAAAGAGTCCTCTCCTGCTGATGTCCAGGTGTATATCAGTATGTAGTGTCTCTACTGTCTCCATGCTCTAATGTTCAAAAAGCTCTTTATTTTTCTCATACTGTCTGTGCTGCAGCACCTCTTTTCACCCTCTGTCTGAAACCAGAGCCCAGTCTGCTCTGATTGGTTAGCTGGCCGGCTCTGTTTTGATTGGTCAACCGCTTAGAGATGTCCCGCCCCTTAGCCTATCACGTACAATGTGTTGGAGCGCTAGCCAATAGAAGTGCCAATGTTACTTATTGATGTCACTATGAAGTGAACAAGCAGGGAACACTAAAACCTATAGAACAAACTACAGGCGAGGGGAAACCCCAGAAAAGGCATAAAATGGCCTCTTTAAAATTGTCTGGATTCAACTTTTTGCGCTAATTGGTATTTAAAACTGAGTAGCTAAAGAACACGCATGTGACATATTGTAATATTCTAATTTAGCTTGGTTAGCACAGAATTAGGTATCTCCGTTCTGCTTTAACAACAGTAAAAAGAAAGGTTGCAGTTATAACAAAAGTGACACTTGATCTTTAAACAACAGGAGCTTAAAGAGACCCACGACAGAACTCAGTTTCACATACAACATTTGCTCGAATTAAAAAGTGACAAAGCCTTTGTTTTTATAACAGAAGTAAAGGAGGAAGTCACGTAACGTTAAAAAACCCGAGGGAGGAAGTCAGGGTGAAAAATGTCAAATCTATGTCCGTCACAGACATGGAAATAAAGAGATGACTTCCCCAGCAGGGATAGCATGACAGAGGATAAGTATTCTGTAGTAGTAAATATATATTTAGATGTGCTTTTGTTTGATAGAATAGCAAGGTATTGTAAAATCAGAATGCCTCAGATGCTTACTGAATTATATACAAAATATCTCATTAATATTTAATTTCTGTTGTATTTATTTGCATTGCATCTGATATTGAGGTAATCCAAAAGTAACTGAAAGTAATCAGGTTACCTTGATATTATGACATTTAGATTAGGTTACTGATGTCATTAAAAGGAGTAAAAGTAACTCTCCCAACCCTGCTGGGTAATATAAATCATATGGACTCAGAGCTTTAAATCCCATTGGATCGCTGCGTTATGAATGATGGAAATATTACCGCTGATTGGAATGAATCAGAGGAGACGACAGAGCAGATGGACTCCAGTGAAGTAGCAGGTATTCCATTAGAGAGTTCCAGCGTGAAGGTTTCCCAGAACACACACACACACACACACACACACACACACACACACACACACACACACACACACACACACACACACACACACACACACACACACACACACACACACACACACACACACACACACACACACACACACACACACACACACACACACACACACACACACACACACACACACACACACACACACACACACACACACACACACACACACACACACACACACACACACACACACCTCGAAGCAGAGCCCAGGGATCATTTTTAAAGCAGCACTCTCATTCAGCTCAAGGCTGAATGAGGAATGTTGATCTTCTTAAAGATTTGATCTGTCTTTCTACAGTCAGCAGCTTCCAGAATGCATCAGTCTGTTGTTTGATCTCTGGGTCTACAAAAGACAGCCTGACTGTCCGTATTGCTCCAATATGTGAACAGGTGGCTGGAGATCTTCCTCTAACAGAGCTGTTTAAAATCTTCCCAACTCACAAGTCAATCAAAGTGAACTGTCATGAAGAGAGCTGCAGAAATCAGTCCTTAAACCCAGGAAATTACTTGTAATGTTATCTCTGGTTCCCTATTCATGAGGTCAACACGTGTGTAGTTATTGCCTGTGGTTAACACAAGAGGAGAAGATGAAGAGATCGTCACGCTTTGTTCTTTGACATAAAACATGTCAGTAATTTCCCCACTTTTGGATGTCCGACGCTTCAATGTCTTAAAAACGCCGGTTGCTAACAAGTGTTGCTAACAACCACTAACACACATAATCCCGCCAATACAATTCCACCTTTGGGTGATGTTTTATTTGTTTTATGTCCTATATATATGAATGTTGCTCTGTTGGAGGAGCCTGTGACTTCAGTTTTTCATTGCCATATCAACACTGTAGCTAAAGTACACATGACAATTGTTAGAAAAATATCACTCGTCACCGGCTTGAGCTTCAATCTCAGGATCCATGTGTCTGTGATCCTCTCCAGAATGGAAGGAGTCATCACATACAGAGCATCAACTAGTTCCTGAGCAGTGTCCTTCACATGCTGATATCCAAGAGAGGGAGTTACACAGTCACAAGATGGAGGAATAGAAAGCAGTATTCAATGTTTACTTCAGATTAGCTCCACGTCAGAAATGAGCATGCTTGATGTCTCTCTCCATAGAGGCTGAATCATCATGTTAATCACAGAGCTATCATATGCCTCAAACAGTCCTGATGCTCTTCTAGTTAATCACACATCCTGTCATGAACACAGCTACAGTTGGGATACCTTTGTTATAATGTTACTCTCATTGGAAGAGGATATTCAGTATTTTCCCAACAGTAATAAAGCGGAGTGGTCCCATATATCTACTGGAATACAGAGTAATGGTCATTTCTGAGCTGGTCTTGGCATTACAACATCCACCACGATACAGTATTATGTAACTAGCCGTAGTTGCTGCCATAATCCTGTTCTCTGACGGCGAGTGCCTAAATCCAGAGCAGGATTTAAGAGGTCAGAGAGGTTCAGACCGGCCAAAGCTTCCCGCCTGTGTGTGGCATGGGAACCTGAGGGATTAAAGCCTCTGAGATCAAAGCAGATACAGCCGGACTGCACATCTGGGACTGAAGGTCAACAGAAACTCTGGGGATTGAATAGAACAACTCTTCTTCTTCCTGACGTACGGAGAGGTCATGACAGAAGATCAGAGTAAATGTGTGTTTTCATGTCCTCTACAGCGTCAAACACAAGGATGTCCCTCCGTCAGAATGTGGCTGTAATATGACAGATATGCAGGGCTCTGCACAGTGACATAAGCAGTGATTTAGAGGAGGTTTGAAAAATCAGGTGTTTATGTTTGTAACAAAAAACTCCCTGCCACAATTTCATTAGATGATTTAAAATTGAAAAAACTGCCTAAAAAAGAGAACAACCTTACAGTAGATATCCCCAAATTAAGTGTTTTTGGATGGTAAATCTGGAGGGTCGTATTTGTTTGGGAGTTGAGTTTTCAACAATCTTTCTACAAAAATGACAGAAATAACACAGTATTTTCAGTATGCTTACACCATACAGTACAACACCTGCTGTCTTTAGGGAAAACCCCAGAGAAACCCCACAGGAAAAATGTAAGAAACCCCGAGGAGGATTCCCAGGACGGAAGTGGAATAGGTATTGTGTAGTGAACAACGATAGTGAATCTAAAACATATCAGAGCACCTCTAAGATAGTGGGCTTGCCTCCAAATGGTGATGGACTCCCAGCAGCTTCTACTGAAGCCTTCCGACTAAATCGCCAGAACGCCGACACTTCCTCATCTCCACCTCTCCCATGTTTTCTTTTGTGTTGCCATAAGTTATTCTCTCTCCGTTTGTGCGCGGGGCTAATGCTAATGCTAATAAAGCTAATGCCAGCAAAAACAATGGCGGCTTCACAAAACTTTTCAGAGTTTTACGGGGCTTAGGATATGTGTAACAGTTGCAGTATGCAGTGGTGTTTATTTGTAAATCATTTAGTATAATCACACAAATTCTGTGTTTTGTATCTAATAATTCTGTGTTCAATAACATAAAATACTGCTTAAAGACACCGGTTACATATGGCCATTTGGAAAACGTCAAAAAAGTATTGTTACAAAGACAATTCAGATTTCTGTGGTGCGTTATATTTACATCGGGGCTTGGTTTGCCAAGTTTAAAAAGGCATAGTCATCACAGAACGAATGCACAGACTTAAAGGTCCCATGCCATGGCCATTTCCACTGATCACAATTCCATTGTTGAGGTCTACTAGAATAGATTTACATTGTGCAATTTTCCAAACTCACATTGGTTTCTCATACAACATCTCTGTATAGTATGTGTATTCACTCTCTGTCCTAAACGGCTTGTTGGAGCTCCTAATTTTGATCCTGGTGGACTGATCATATTGGCCTCTGAGACTGCTTATTTTTTGTGACCTCAGTTCTGACTTGAGAGGGAATGTTTGGTCAAACACTTTGTGCTTTGTCTCATAGTGGCGTGTTGTCTCTTTTAATGAGCGCCACGGTCTCTGAACAAATGAGACACACTGGCTCTGTGCTCCCAGTGAGCAGGATGAACATGAACGAGGGTTAAAAGCTCTGTTCTCACTGTCCACTTTCCTCTTCTAGGAGAGCACCATGTGTCATTATGTGTCTCTCCCTGTCTGCCGCTAACACGCCTGTTCACTCTCCTCTCCACTTCTCTCCCTGTATCGCTAATTATTCTCTTCACACTCTCCTCTCCACTTCTCTCCCTGTATCGCTAATTATTCTCTTCACACTCTCCTCTCCTCTTCTCTCTGCCGCGCTCTCGTCTCTTCTTCTGTGTTTCTCTCCCTGTATCGCTCACTCGTCTCTTTCGCCCCCTGTCGGCGAGAATCTGACACGTTTAAAACAAAAGGGAAGTCAGTCCTCGTGACAGAAGTTTTAGTTTAGTTTATTTGTTCATAGTGTCGTGGACAGTCCCCTTTGATCAACTGTCACACAGAACAGTAAATAGGGCATTAGCTTTAGCCAACATGCTAATTTCCAGCTGTTGTCCCCAGATGATAATAGACACCTTTTTAAAATCACAACACATCAACAGCACTAGTTATAAAGAAAGGATGAAAGACAAGTAGATGGAGGCGAAAGGATACAAGAGAACAATGAACAACACACGTACATACAGTACATGTCACAAGTATTTACTCTTAGTTTACGCTTAGGATATGCCCATTTGGAAAACGTCCAAAAACTATTGTTAAAAAGATAATTTAGATTCCTGTGGTGTGTTATATTTACGTCGGTGCTTGGTTTGCCAAGTTTAAAAAGGCACAGAACAAATTCAAGCTCTTAATATATGCCTGAAAACACTTGATAGTGGAGTACGGCTGAATAATACGTGACTATTTGTGGAGTTTTATGGAGATGTATTGATCTGGTGATGCCCAGATTCAACTCAGGGTGTCTGCCAGTACTGATTACTCACACTCAGGGGGTCAAAGGTTGAAGGGAACCAGCCGAGGTGAGAACCTGACACGGACGTGTGATTAGCTAAAGCTTTGTTGTTTATTGATATCAGACAATGATACTACAGATTATTCAATTATTAATTAAATATTTCGTTTTGTTATTGCATTCATTTGTATAGTACTGTATCATCTTTTGTTT
Source organism: Gymnodraco acuticeps (assembly GCF_902827175.1). Taxonomy (NCBI): domain Eukaryota; kingdom Metazoa; phylum Chordata; class Actinopteri; order Perciformes; family Bathydraconidae; genus Gymnodraco; species Gymnodraco acuticeps. The sequence continues at coordinate 27,808 of NW_022989978.1, forward strand.
CATTTGTATTTTCTTTGGTTTTACACGCTCGAAAAAAAATAAACACGTTTAAAACAAAGAGGAAGTCAGTCTTTGTGATAGAAGTTAAGTGTTTACTCTTAGGTTACGCTTAAGTTATGTCCATTTCGAAAACGTAAAAAATATATTATTATAACAATTAAAGACTCAGTATTGTTAAAATGATAATTTAGTTTACTGTGGTGTATTATATTTACATTTGAAAAGGCAAAGTTCTCACCTGGTTATATAGAAAAATGCAAGGATTTATTATATGCCTGAAAACACTTGCTGTGACGCATATAGTGGAGAATGGCTAAATAATACGTGACTATTTGTGGAGATTTATTGACCTAATGATGCCCAGATCCAACTCATCTGCCAGTACTGATTACTGACACAGGGGGTCAAAGGTCACACGGGTTACAGAAGAGTGGTTTAGTGATGTGGTTCTTTGTAGGCCAACTCGGAAGTTAGAATTGCAATATAGGCGCTATATAAATGGAAGTCATTATTATTGTTATTAAGCAATGGGGTTTTCCAGTTGATCTCAGTATTTCGCAGAGAATAACTTCTGTGGCAAACACACATTTGTGATAACTGAATTTATTTTTCTTCAGCAGGATAATCTCCACATATTAACACCACTTTGTGACTTTTGAATCATTAATGTAACGCTATAACAAACTACATCACGTTATGGTTGCCCATCTCCACCGCTAAGCTAAAGGCGGCTAATGTTCAGCGTGATGACATTTTGTAGTTTCAATTAAGACACTTGTAAGCAACCGCCATTTGTATGACACATAGAAGCTTCAGACATTCACCAGTGGGCGATTTACTGTAATTGTACTGTCCCGTCGTTTATGTCGTAAAACAAAACGTGAACATCTCGGAGGCTTGTGTTAACAACAGACCTTATTTCCGAGCTACAAACATGTTCGAAAAACCGATGACTTTGAGACGAGTGAACAGGAATTTCTGAATTGTTAAGACTAATTATTTCACCGATCTACAGTATGTCCCTCCTATATATCTTTCTCAAGTGCAGAAACATCACTTTCAAGTATGGATATATGGAAGGTAAAGTGTGTTTGGTACAGTTAGAGGTATTCATCATGACTTTTCATCACTGAGATTTAATTGGGGGTGAGGCAGCCGTCCAGCAGAGAGGAGATGAGTCACAGCGATCTGGCAGACTGAAAACCAACGGCATTCATGTGCCACAGAAGGAGCTTTTTTGCCAGTAGACGGCATTAATTATCCCGAGAACACATTCAAGACCTCTTCACCTACAAAGAAGTTGAAATCGGGGCTCTCAGGAATGTGAGAGTGCAGCTGGCAGACGTGAGCAAAAAGGTTTGAAGGTACATTTAAACTGCAGATGTTTGCTATAATAAAACCTCCGTTTTACTTTAAGAGATGCCAATTATAACTCTTTAGATGAAACCCAGCATTTTATCGACAGTTGCTATTTAGCACTCGACTGAAGAATGTTTGTAAAGGGCTATAAATGCCTCCACACATGGCTCGACTTTGTAAGAAAAAATAGATACAGCTTGATCTATTTCAAATAAATCAAACAGTCTTTAGAGAGGAGAAGACAATCTGGGGATATTTAATCAATAAGAGAGACCTTGGACTTGCTGGGGGAGTGTTTTGAAATGTTCAGCTGGCTGTTTCTCCGGTATGGATATTATCTTCTGTGCAGAGCAGCAGCAGGTCAGTTTTCTAACTAATTAGTTTGCAGAGAAGCTTTTCTATAAGCCTAACAACCACATGCTGCATCTTGACGCCTGGCAATTACTCATAATGAATGTGGTGCCATGCATCCAGGAAGACAAATATAATGCCTGAATGACACACACACACACACACACATGTGGAGCAAGTGACCATACAAGCACAAGGAAGGGAAATAGCAATGGAACAGGGAAATGCTTTGGCTACCCATCTGTGTGGGTTTGAGGTTCGCTCTCATTTGATTAAGCACCTGCAGAGAGATTAAGAACAATCTCTTCCAAACATCTTCAGACTCTTCTATCTAATGTAGTGCTAATGATCACACTTCCCAAAATCAGGTTCAAAGAAACAGCTATAATCACAGCTAAGTAGAATTTAGTGTTGAAGTGTAAGTGTTGAATTCAAAATGAGACTGTGTACCTTTTGTTAAACATTGCCAACTTCAGATAGCAATAAGCAAACTCAATGATGGCGTTGAATATATTTCTTTTTTCCCTCAAACTCTTGCGTCCGTCGCTTCTTAATCCATCATTAGATTCATCACATTCAGCAACCCATCACCGTAAACAGACACAACTCAGTGAGGGCAATGGATGGGGATGCACTGGCTAGCATCAGAGCCACATTTACACACAAATGAACCCCATGCATCTTAAATCCACCATTCATGCGTTAATTACCCAGTGAAAAGGGCTGGAAAACTCCAATACATACAGCCTACATCCACACATCAACATTTCATTGGTTTACTGTAACAGGAAGCTCAATTCCTGCAGCATCCACCTCACTGACTCGTGAAACATCTGTGGGCAGGTGATAGTGTTCCTGATCAATAACACTGACTCAACAATTAACCCCAACTCCAAACAACCCACCAACACCTACAGCTTCACTGACAGTCAGGCATCTCCGCTACGAAAGTTACGGAGCCTTGTTCTCAATATTCATCCTTATTAATATTATTATTACTCCAGCCCTGAACAGCTCTACACCAAATCTGAGGTTTCATCATATGCTGTTGCAATGGCGACATATTGCTCGTCATGAAACACAATATTGTTTTTATTCCACAGTTCATGATTCAATCTCCCCTACACTTCATATGTTTCTCAACTGCCTGCCCTGAAGACATTTAGATGACGATTGTGAGGTTTCATCATATGACGTTGCCATGGTGATTGACTCCTCGACATTTAAATCAACGTTGATGTAACTCCAATGGACATGGTCAAATCAGCCTAAAACTTTAAGTGCTTTTTTAACGTTGCAGCCCTCAACACATCAAAGCCAATTGTGAGGTTTCATCATATGACTTTGCCATGGTAAATTATTCCTCGCCATGAAACACGGTCTTTCTGTAAGTCCAATCGAAAAGGTCCAATTGGCCCAAAACGTCACATTGTTAACAAAAGTCCATACGTCACAAAACCAATATGCAAATAACATGCGTGGATTATCGAAGAACCATTCATCGTTTCCTGGAGCTTAAATTCGGTACTAATATCTTTTGTTTGTCTTTTTCGAACAAAAACCTTGGATACAAATACATTCATCTTGAAAAGAGCTAATAGCTATTTCCATCTGCAGTCCTTAGGCAGGTACACTCAATCAACAAACACTTCAAATACTCTCTATCGCACAAACAATTGTAAAACAGATCAAAGTTCAGGTCCATGAAAAACATTACAGTACAAATATAATATTGCATTTCAACTAAAAACTCAAATTACAGTCAAATGAATGTTGTCAAGATTGGTTGCTCAATATCGTTGTTTTGCACCATGCACTGGAAAAAATGCTGCTCCAAAAACAAGTTAAACAATAATGAAAACAAGCCGTTTTCACTTGAAGTAAGTACAAAAATCTGCCAAGAGAAAAAGTGAAATTTTGCTTGGTAAGATATCGTGAAATAAGACGGGATATTTAGATGAATCAGATCTTGTAATTAGCTAGAACACATTTTGAAATGTATTTTACCGCAAATGCTCAAAAGTTGTCTGTTATCTGATGATTTTCTAATAAATATGTAAATAAATATGTGTTTCATCTGAGATACAACTCAAAATAAGATTTTTGACTAAACAAGAAGATGCATTGTCTAAAAACAAGACCCGATATCTCACTGCAGTGTGACTTCTGAAGTTATTGTGTGTTATATCAGGACATATTCTGACTAGATATTAGACAAATATACTTGGCAAGATATCAAGTTTTTGAACCTTGGGAGACAGCGTGAAAGTCTGTGCACGTTTTATCCTCAGTTTATATGCCAAACTATCTCAGCCTCATCCAACCTTGTCTTCATAGCAGAAAATTGAACATGCTGGCGGTGAGGAAGGTCATGAAAACATCCCTCAGTGGAGCTCAGTCTTATCAGCCTGCAGACATCCAGAGTCTGAGTCTCAGAGACCCAGAGGGCTTCTTCTGTTTGCTGATCCTCTGCAGGCTGGATGAGGATGGATCGGATACTTTCAGAGAGATTCTGCAGCCTCACAGAGACCTGAAAAACTTCCCTGAGGATATCCCAAACACAACAAATCAAATCTGTCTTCTGCCAATGACCAGAGGTGGGAGAAGTACTCCGATCTTGAACTTGAGTAAAAGTACTCAGATCTTGAACTTGAGTAAAAGTAGAAGTACTCAGAACTTGTACTTGAGTAAAAGTAGAAGTACTCCCATTTTGTACTTGAGTAAAAGTAGAAGGACTCAGATCATGTACTTGAGTAAAAGTAGAAGTACTCATATCTTGTACTCGAGTAAAAGTAGAGGTACTCAGATCTTGTACTTGAGAAAAGTAGAAGTACTCAGATCTTGTGCTTGAGTAAAAGTAGAGGTACTCAGATCTTGTTCTTGAGTAAAAGTAGAAGTACTCAGATCTTGTACTTGAGTAAAAGTAGAAGTACTCAGATCTTGTACTTGAGTAAAAGTAGAAGTACTCAGATCTTGAACTTGAGTAAAAGTACTCAGATCTTGTATTTGAGTAAAAGTAGAAGTACTCAGATCTTGTACTTGAGTAAAAGTAGAGGTACTCAGATCTTGTACTTGAGTAAAAATAGAAGTACCAGAGTGTAGGAATACTCTGTTACAGTAAAATACCTGCATTCAAAATGTTACTCAAGTTAAAGTACAAAAGTAGTGGCATTTAAATATACTTAATGTACCAAAAGTAAAAGTACTCATCATGCATATTGGCTGATTTCACAATTGTATGTATATGTTTTGATTATAATGATATCAATCTGGTAAAGGTGGAGCAGCAGTAAACTTACTAGTTTACTGAATTTAATCCAGGTGTAACTAAAGTCTGATTTAAGTGTTGATTAAATTGTTTAACATTAATCTAAATCTGCAAAGTAATTATAGGAACTACATAAATGTAGTGGAGTAAAAGTACAATATTTACCTTTGAATTCTAGTGGAGTACAAAGTAACATTAAATGGAAGTACTCAAGTTAAGTACAAGAACCTTGAAATTGTACTGTGAGTACAGTACTTGATTAAATGTAATTGAACACCTCTGCCAAAGAGACAGACATAGACCCAATGTAAGCTATCCATTTCTACATTGTATATCTTGTGTAAGTGAGTGAGTATACTTGTCTGTTATTTCAATAATGAGCTAAGTAAATGATTCACTTATTCAAAATATGACGCCTTAAGAGTTTAGTGTTCCCTTTCCTGTCATATCTCAGTGAGCAGATGAAAGTGTCAGGCCAGAATACAGTGTTTTGACCAGCTTGTTAGTGTTTGATTTTAAGCATGAAATAACAGTAGAAGAAGACAGACAGGAAGTAAACACTAACGGGAACAGCAGAAGAAGACAGACAGGAAGTAAACACTAAATGGAACAGCAGAAGAAGACAGACAGGAAGTAAACACTAACGGGAACAGCAGAAGAAGACAGACAGGAAGTAAACACTAAATGGAACAGTAGAAGAAGACAGACAGGAAGTAAACACTAACGGGAACAGTAGAAGAAGACAGACAGGAAGTAAACACTAAATGGAACAGCAGAAGAAGACAGACAGGAAGTAAACACTAACGGGAACAGTAGAAGAAGACAGACAGGAAGTAAACACTAAATGGAACAGCAGAAGAAGACAGACAGGAAGTAAACACTAAAGGGAACAGCAGAAGAAGACAGACAGGAAATAAACACTAACGGGAACAGCAGAAGAAGACAGACAGGAAGTAAACACTAAATGGAACAGTAGAAGAAGACAGACAGGAAGTAAACACTAACAGGAACAGTAGAATAAGACAGACAGGAAGTAAACACTAAAGGGAACAGTAGAAGAAGACAGACAGGAAGTAAACACTAAAGGGAACAGTAGAAGAAGACAGACAGGAAGTAAACACTAAAGGGAACAGTAGAAGAAGACAGACAGGAAGTAAACACTAACGGGAACAGTAGAAGAAGACAGACAGGAAGTAAACACTAAATGGAACAGCAGAAGAAGACAGACAGGAAGTAAACACTAAATGGAACAGCAGAAGAAGACAGACAGGAAGTAAACACTAAATGGAACAGCAGAAGAAGTCAGACAGGAAGTAAACACTAACAGGAACACAGTATGGGCTCTGGCAGTGTTTAAAGACTGGTGAATATTAAATAAAAGGTGAACAGACTTGGACAGTTACAGAAAACCTCAGTGCTGCCGTCATTTTAAGTTACGTTGCTGTTGTTCTAGATGTGGGTACGCAGAGGAACAGACTCTTTTTAACTTAAGGGAAGCAATGCTAATATTTTAAAACCAATATTGTGAGTCAAGTCATTTGTTTATATAGAAGGTAGCCGTGTAATAAGCGAGCTTACAACTTACATAAAAAGCATACCATTGGTAAAACTCAAATAACCTAATACATCGTGACTTTCTTCAAGCAGTTAAACCAGAACAGTATTTGACAAAAGACAAATATTTTCAACCTGCCGTTAGACCAAGTCTCTAAAGAACTGATAGCAAATGTCAAAACGAAAGCCTCGAGTCACCTGAGAGAGAGATTCATCTGTGAGTGGACCTGCAGGTATTCCTAAGTATTCACAAAACTCTGTTACACTCACACCTGACCTTTAGATATCCTGATCTATGGGATGGATCAAATATCCAACACTGCTCCTCATGCAAGGACAGTCTCATTTCACTATGTTTCCTCATCCTCTACCAACCACCCCGGTCCCTCAGATCCACCTCAGCCGGTTTGCTTTCCATCCCCAAGGCCAAACTCCGGAGACTGTGAGTCTGAGTCCCTCACCCTGGTCCAGTCCCGCCTCAAAACCCACCTCTTCAACTCTGTATCCATAAGCCCCCCCCCCCCTCTCAACCAACTTCCTCCTGACTGCTTTTATTATTATTACTGGGGGCTGAGCAGATTCAGAATCTGACATTCAAGGTTTTTCCATTCACTAAAGCTAGATCCTTTTCTTCGGATCATTAGTTAACTCCAGAGGTGGGAAGTAGTGGAGTACAAATACTTTGTTACTGTACTCAAGTACATTTTTCTGGTATCAGTACTTTACTCCACTACTACGACTTTTGACTTGTACTTCTTACATGTTGAACACAAATACCTGTACTTTCTACTTCTTACATGTTGAACACAAATACCTGTACTTTCTACTTCTTACATGTTGAACTCAAATACCTGTACTTTCTACTGCTTACATGTTGAACACAAATACCTGTACGTTCTACTTCTTACATGTTGAACACAAATACCTGTACTTTCTACTTCTTACATGTTGAACTGAAATACCTGTACTTTCTACTTCTTACATGTTGAACTCAAATACCTGTACTTTCTACTTCTCACATGTTGAACTCAAATACCTGTACTTTCTACTTCTTACATGTTGAACTCAAATACCTGTACTTTCTACTTCTTACATGTTGAACTCAAATACCTGTACTTTCTACTTCTCACATGTTGAACTCAAATACCTGTACTTTCTACTTCTTACATGTTGAACACAAATACCTGTACTTTCTACTTCTTACATGTTGAACTCAAATACCTGTACTTTCTACTTCTTACATGTTGAACTCAAATACCTGTACTTTCTACTTCTTACATGTTGAACTCAAATACCTGTACTTTCTACTTCTTACATGTTGAACCCAAATACCTGTACTTTCTACTTCTTACATGTTGAACACAAATACCTGTACTTTCTACTTCTTACATGTTGAAACCCAAATACCTGTACTTTCTACTTCTTACATGTTGAACCCAAATACCTGTACTTTCTACTTCTTACATGTTGAACCCAAATACCTGTACTTTCTACTTCTTACATGTTGAACACAAATACCTGTACTTTCTACTTCTTACATGTTGAACTCAAATACCTGTACTTTCTACTTCTTACATGTTGAACCCAAATACCTGTACTTTCTACTTCTGACATGTTGAACCCAAATACCTGTACTTTCTACTTCTTACATGTTGAACTCAAATACCTGTACTTTCTACTTCTTACATGTTGAACTCAAATACCTGTACTTTCTACTTCTTACATGTTGAACTCAAATACCTGTACTTTCTACTTCTTACATGTTGAACACAAATACCTGTACTTTCTACTTCTTACATGTTGAACTCAAATACCTGTACTTTCTACTTCTTACATGTTGAACTCAAATACCTGTACTTTCTACTTCTTACATGTTGAACTCAAATACCTGTACTTTCTACTTCTTACATGTTGAACCCAAATACCTGAACTTTCTACTTCTCACATGTTGAACCCAAATACCTGTACTTTCTACTTCTTACATGTTGAACTCAAATACCTGTACTTTCTACTTCTTACATGTTGAACTCAAATACCTGTACTTTCTACTTCTCTCATTTCCCAAACAGCTGGTTCCTTTAGTCTGAATGTGTGTTTGATGCGTGATCATTATTCTTTAGAGTCATTGCGTGCCTATTGATTTGAACACGATCCGTGTATCCATCATTTCCTGGTCTTCTCTAAAGAAGAGGGACCAATGGAAACGTTGTCATGTTGCCGTTGTTCAGCATGGAAACATTCATTAGCTAACAATGACATTATTGTTCTATGAATATAAAGGGAGGTCAGGTACTCTTTAAAGCAGCTGCTAGTTATGGGTACTTTTTACTGAAGTACATTTCAAAGTCTCTTCACTTTGACTTGAGTAAAGAACTTTAGTCAGTACTTCTACTTTCACCAGAGTATTTTTAAACACGAGTATCTGTACTTCTACTTGAGGAAAGGATGTGTGTACTTTTTCCCTCTCTGGTAAATTCTAATGAGCATGAGACGAACAGTCAATGCATCTTTATTGAGAAGCTAGGTGGCTTAATTCGATGCAGCAGATCTCCTTTCTATGCAAGTGTGTATTTGTGTAATGCGATTAATCTGGAAGCCCTACAATCAGTGCAGGCCTCTGGCAGAGAGACAGAGGAGGCCTGTGGTGCTGAGAGACTGAGAGGCAACAAACAGGACAGAAATGTGCCAAGCGATGATCAGAAAACAGCTTATTCATAAGAGAAGTTGTTTCTGTTTAAGGCTGACAGCTGCTCTGACTCCTTATAGTCAAAGTTCAAAACACTGGCAACCAAAAGAGCTCATTACTCCCACAGGAGGAGGGGGAGAAGAGAAGGGAAGCATAACTGTGTGTCTGTGGTAAAGCTTGCATTCATAACTAGGGATGGTACAAGTCTCACTGATAATGACTATAAATCCGGTATTTTAACAGTATTCCTATTGGTTTTTTGGGGTATTTTGAAATGGGAAAAACCAATTGGGAACAGAACTAGCATCGTTATATTCTATTCACATACAATAAGACAATTAGATGGCTTACCGTTAACCCAATGTTTGTATAATTTAGGCCTAGCTAGCCTAATATGCATAACATACCTGACGTGGAAACATTATTTTGTAGACGAGCAACAACGGAGCTATGAGATTGGCATAACTATGTATATCTCCGTCTGAATATGGTTCATTATCGTTTTGACAGATTGCTCGTATTTCTGCCCTTATGTCCAAACACACTCATTGCACTTGTGGCAAAGAGCATTGTCCACATTGAGCCTTGTAAAGTGTAATGACGTCTTTAAACTCTTCCTTCTCTCCGTCATTGCAGGCGCAGATCTCTCTGTGTTTTCTGTGCAGCACATGTGAGACAGCAAACATGCATAATAGATGAATTGTGTAATCTTTTTCAAGTAAGAAACCTTGTTAAGCAAAACCAATAAAGCTTATCGATACCACTGTCTTTACTAATGTAGCCCTCCTTCATCATCCTTTACAACTGAAGAATGTGTTGCCTTAGTGAGTGTACACGTTCTTCACAAAATATCCCCTGCAGTGCTGTTAATGTTACCGACTGAACACAAGATTCAGAGCAGAGTGAATCCCTGCTGGCAGATTAAACTTTCAATCCTCCACCTGGCACACCTGTGAACTTTTTGTAAAGCCGACACGTTCCTCAGCCCACAGTCACCTCGCGATCAAAGACGAGGAGTTGGAAAAACTGCCATTTCAAGCTGTTGCACAATGAGCCTTTAGCTTCAGGGTGATTTAATGCAGTGGTTCCCAACCTGGGGGGCGCCAAAGATCGCAGGGGGGGCGCCAGGCCTCAGATGATTTGAGGCCAAATATCATATTTAGGGTGCGTTCACACCTGCCTTTTATAGTCCGGTTGAATCGAACCCTGGTGCGTTTAGCCGCTTGGTGCGGTTCGTTTGGGTCGGTGTGAACACAGTCCGAGACCTCTGAAGTGAACTAAACAACCGGACTCTGGTCCGCTAAAATAGGTGGTCTCGGAGCGCTTGCTAGTGAACTCTGGAGCGGTTCATTGCTGGTGTGAACGCAGTCCACACCAAAACACAGGAAGCGTATATTTACGTGTCACAAGAACGCGGATGTCTTCAAAATCTTTAGTGAAAGAGTCTTTCAAGACATCCGCGGTTGTTTAGTTAAAGAGTGAAGCAGAATTAAGAGTTGAACAGTGTCGTGAAGTAAAAATTCTCCGTCAGCTACATACAAGTAACCTGTCGTCGGTGAAACGCCCTCCTGACTGCAGAACGTCTCATTATGTTATAATGTTTTTTAACGGACGTTGTCTGATTATATAATCATATGCGCGGGCCGCTAGTGTCTGTTGATCTCCAGATTAACAGCTGCATGAGAATAACCTGCCGATGCTCCATGGCGGAGGCTCCGCTAGAAATTGCCGGGATTTGCGTTTTTACCCCTTAATGTCTCACCAATTGTTGAACAGCATTTCCGTGCACATGACTTGTGTTTAAAGTTTATAGTCCGTTTGAGTTTTGCCCGAATGCAAACCGAGCCTTCTGGAAAATGAAACAATGTAACAAACTGTGGTCTGGTGCGCACCAGAGAGCGCACTATTAGGTGTGAATGCACCCTTAGACTTTTTTTTTTTTTTTTCATATAATTGTAAGGCAATACATGATTGTCACTAAAAGCCTTGTCTCTACATTACAATAAAATACAAAAAATAATTGACTAATTAATTTTAATAAAAATGCAAGTTAGTATTAAAGGCATAAAAAGACTGAAATGTATAGGCAGGCAAGGCAAGTTTATTTATATAGCACTTTTCAACACAAGGCAATTCAAAGTGCTTTACAAAAAATGAAAGAGATTAAGAAAATGGCATTTAAAATCAGTCATTAAAAAGAAAAGCTAATAAAATAAACATTAAAAGAAAAAAGTACATGGATAAAAGTTACAGTGCAGTTTAAGATATGAATAGTTCAATTAAAAGCAGCGACAAAAAGAAAAGTCTTCAGCCTGGATTTAAAAGTAGTCAGAGTTGCAGCGGACCTGCAGGTTTCTGGGAGTTTGTTCCAGATATTTGGAGCATAATAACTGAACGCTGCTTCTCCATGTTTAGTTCTGACTCTGGGGACAGAAAGCTGACCAGTATACCAGTATAATTATTTCTTTCTATAGAAATGTTTCTTCTGCCGTAAAGTGTCCAAACCGGGCTTGTCTGGATAAGCGCATTTTTAAAACATAGTCATTGTCCATGCCGGTTTCAGTTGGATTATTTGTCACAGTTGCTCCGATCAGACCGGTCTCCTCCATTTAGATTATTTACGACTTTTGAATCCACAGAAACACATCGGCAAAATCCGGCTTACTTTGAGCATGTGTTTTAAACAGTTTAATCCCTTTGTGAATTGTTTCCACTTGCGCCGTCATTTAATTTCTTCATACAGCGGGAATCCAAATGAATTAATCCTGAGTCCAATAACCATCAAAGTCACTCCAATAGTGCTCCTTCATTACGCTTTCATCCTCCTTTAACAACACACTTCACATTCATCTAGTTTGTGACAGCAGCTGTAGCATTTTTGAGACTTTTAAACTTCAATTACCGCTGTTTCCCCCCCCCCCCCCCCCCTTGTGTGTGTGTGTGTGTGTGGGGGGGGGGGGGGGGCGCAACTTCCAACAGGAGTCATTTGGGGGGGCTCTTGGGGAAAAAGGTTAGGAACCACTGATTTAATGGATGAGTGTTGGTCAAGCCAGTCTGAAAGAGATGTGCTGTCGCTGCTGCTGAATGATAGATGGCCTCCTTTTACACACCTGGTGAGATTTTAGAGACAAACGTGGTCATCTGCTCTCAGAGAAATGCCATCACACGACTCTGTTACACACGGCCAACAGGAAGAGAACAATGGTGAACATTGCACTCTTTATTCAGGCGTGATTTTAGGGGTCAACTATTGCACCATATTGTTGGAGAGTTGCATATTTAGAAGAAGTACTGCATGCACAAAGCACTCTTTAGGTTGCCTGACTCTTCCAGAACCTACCACGAGGTTTGGGACGGTTTCTTAAGAAATGTATTCTGTTAGTTACTAGCTACGTTAGAGTATTCGTTATTCTCGCGTCCCAGGAGAGAAGCTTTAAAAGTAAGAGACAATGGAGTCTCTGAGAAAGGTTCAAATGGGTACTTTAATGAAATGGCGTTAATGTAACAAGCAGGAGGAGTGAGGAGAGAAAAGCTGCAGCTTCCTCTCGCAGTCCGGGCCGTGGAAAAGAGAGCGAACAAAGCTCCGTCACCTGACTATATACCTCAACATTTGGCTCCTCCTCTTCAGTGGTGACGTAGGGGACCTCTCTCCTCGGTCTTCTGTGTCCGATATCGCGCATGACAGAGGATTTAGACGTCGTGCATTCGATACATAACTTGCCACGCCTTTTCTCATACTCTCATGACTTTTTATTTAATGCATTTTAACGGCTGTAATCGCTTGTTTAACAGAAAACCAGAAGTCAAGCTTACTGGTGGCTGTCACTACCCGATCCGTCCCCCTGCCCGATCGGTACTGCGCATGTGCGAGATGGTCCGCCATATTGGACAACTCCGGACGGCAACCCAAGTTGGACACTTGACACAGTGGCTTTTAGCAAAGCTCAAAAAGAAATGTATTTAACTTCTGTTAGACAGCTATCATACGGAATACATATTTACTGTGAATGTATGCAAAAATGTAAGGCATATAGCTGTCTAACAGAAGTTACATTCATTTCTCACTTATTCTGACAATGTACTTAACCCCAAATAAAAGAACCCAATAAAAAGAGTTGTTAAATAATAGTGAAGTCACGTTGTAATAACAATAACGCATCTCTCTCTCGAGTTTTATTTTTGAGCTTTGCTAAAAGCCACTGTGTCAAGTGTCCATCTTGGGTTGCCGTCCGGAGTTGTCCAATATGGCGGACCATCTCGCACATGCGCAGTACCGATCGGGCGGGGGGACGGATCGGGTAGTGACAGTGGCACTTCGGGTATCTCTTCCGGAATAGCTTTTCAAAATAAACTTTAACCACAGCCGAAAGCTAACCGGAAGTATTTTCACAATAAAACAGTTATACAATTACTGTATGTTTAAACTATCATTACATATTGATTTTAATTTCGAACACTACCTGATAAAAACTGAAATCAGTAACCTATTCAAACCACTCATTACTGCAGTGTGTAGAACAATAAGTGAATGCCAAAAGTGTTCCTACTATCATTTAGGTTTACATTTAACTTAAAGGTCCAGTGTGTAGGATTTTGAAGAGTGTATGAAATAAAATGTCCATAACTACTGTATGTTTTCATGATAGAAAACTACCTGAAACTAGAGCGAGGTGTGTTTTTGTTTTTAAATGAGACCTTCATATAAGAGACTGGCCGTTTCTCAATCACGAGGATGCTTGCTTGGTAGCACTTGTCTTCCGAGTCACTTCCTTCAGAAGCTAAGCAAGAATCCTTCCTGGCATTCGGAAAACGAAGAGTGGAACAGGCTAGCAAGTGTGCGTCATATGAGAAGCCCCGCCTTACATTTTCCGCCACAGATTTGGGGAAATTGGTCCGTGCGCAAAGCATTGTGGGGATTTGAAGGACGCAAAGTCTACCCATGTGCAGCCTCGAAATTACCCCCAAACCAAGGACGCGGCCTCGGTGGAATTCCAAGTATGCTGGACATTGGAACAGTCCTTCGGCGGCACTCGATGACGTAGCATCCTTGAAATATTGGCTTGGTAGTCGCGTACTTCCAAGTCACTTCCTTCAGAAACGAAGCAAGTGTACTTCCAAGCCACGGCTTGGGAAAACGAAGAAGAATGGAACAGGCTAACAAGTGTGCCACTCTCTCTAACGGTTTCAACATAAACTGTACCGAAAGTAAATACCTCACGATGTCTATCTAATTATGAACTTGCTTTACTTTCACGGAACACATTTTTGGTGATAACAAACAAATGTAACAAAGTAACATATTTACCAACACATGTTCTACGCCACCACATACTTACATTTAAATGTGTGCTGCGTCGGTTCAGCCATTCTCCACAAGGGTTTTTGAAATTGGTCCGTGCGCAAAGCATTGTGGGGATTTGAAGGACGCAAAGTCTACCCATGTGCAGCCTCGAAAATTTCCCCCAAACCAAGGACGCGGCCTCGGTGGAATTCCAAGTATGCTGGAGATTGGAACAGTACTTCGGCGGCACTCGATGACGTAGCATCCTTGAAATATTGGCTTGGAAGCCAGTTTCCTCGAGATTGAGAAACGGCCTTCTTGCCAAAGTTGCACTGCCATTTTTCTACAGTGGCCCAGAAGGGACAAACCAAACACATCCAAGGTAGGCCATATCGTGTTTTACCAAATCTGAAAAACAACATTTGTACACACTTGGTAGGTTGGGGGGTGTCACATAGTGATATAAAGTATATATCCAGTTAAGTGGACTTTGCTGTAAGTACTGAAACTGGTGTTTAATATAAAAGTGCAATATTGTTGATGAAAAAAAAGAATTACATTTTTTTTATAATCTTCTTTTTTAATGGAGTAGTTATATGGACCGTGATGCATCAAACTGACTAAAGTTACATTTAACAATGGCAAAACAGGATGCACAAAAATAGGTAATGTGGTATCATTGGTAATAATTGTCATTGATTAAAAAAAAGACACAAATATTTGAATATGTTTTTACCCTTGTTTGCTATATTTATAAAATGGTAACCCCTTTACCTTGAGACAGCAAATTCAAACGCTATTTTCAAAGACTCCACTGTCAAACACAGTCATTTTGTCTCACAGGAGTTGTCCTGATAGGTGAGTGTTTGACTTTGGTAGGGTTAGTTCTTATTCAATATATGGAAATCGAACAGTGCCACAATACAAAACGATTTAAATACGTTCTTAAAGGTAGGGTAGGTAAGTTTGAGAAACCGGCTCGAGATACGCTTGTTGTTATATTCCATGGAATGCTCTTAACATCCCAATAGCAATGAATATCTGAAGTGCTTTGACAACAAATCCATAAAGCCGTAGTTCTGTAAAAAGTACATCCAATCCGTTTAGCCGGGCCGCCCTGTCTGTCAGCCTTCCATCTCGTGCACGCACAAATGTATCTCGTGGCCTCATTGGGCGTGCCCTCATTGGGCGTGCATTGCAGCAGTACTTCAATGACTCGCCAGCAACAGGCGGCCACTTTCAACATGGCGGAGTTAGGTTCAACATCGTCTACTGGTGGCAAAAGAAATAATGTAACGGAGCAAATTAAGAACAAAAAGAAAGTGGAAACTAGGAGAAGTCAAACCAGAGTCAATATCGGAGTTGCTTTTCAACGATGGCGACTACTGATGGAACACACCGAGTTGAAATCTGACGCCGTGGTCGCTCTTTTTCTCTTGGACAGGTAATTATCTGTTTTGTATGGTTTACAATTCCCCTGAACTATATAGCCAACCTAAGTCCTGTGCGCGTTCGTGTGTGTTGGAGGAGGTGCTCTGGAAGGACGTCTGAAGGAAGGGCGGATTCTTTTCGGCTGCGTACTTTCACATTTTAGTGCACTCGAGCCGGTTTCTGAAACTTACCTACCCCACCTTTAAGTCAAAAACATGTTACATTTACACACTTTACTTTAGTGCTGCTGTTCCTCTCACAAGTTGTAACAAACACAATATATAATACTATAATGCAAATATAGTATATGCTGTATAGAGAAATATCTGCACTGCTTTGTTACCACTATTGCAGCTTTTCATTACAGAAGAACATGATAATGAACAATGAAGTCATTATGAGTGTGACGAAGGTACTGTGAACTGACGGCTTCGGGCATTTTTATACAATTTATACTATTTATTGATGTAGTGTTTATTGTATTAAAATTTGAAATGTGTTCCCTTTCCCCATGTCTGTTGCCGTTGATTGTCTGCACCTGGTGCCCTGTGTTGTCTCCTCCCCCCTCACCTGTGTCTTGTTGTGCTGATTAGAGTGTGTGTATTTAGGCTCTGTTTCCCTGTCTGTTGAAGAGGCTGGCAGGGAGTGTGTGTGTGTGTGTGTGTGTGTGTGTGTGTGTGTGTGTGTGTGTGTGTGTGTGTGAGATCCTGGTGGCTGCAGGCTGGGCTCACGTGAACAGCAGCAGCAGGATTGAGGCTGGTGGCTGTGTGCACAGGAACAGTAAGATTGAGGCTGTGTCCTGTGCTCAAGTTTTAATAAATGCCCACACCGGGTTATATTTTTGGACGTTCTGCCTCTGCCTCCTTGCTTGGTCTGGGCCGCTCAACGGTCAGCTTCACAATGAGGCACAGTGATTTTTCCTGTTTGGGGATTAATTCACTTTTTTTAAATCTCATATCATGAAATCCCACCAGAGTCAAAATGAGTTTGATAAGTTTGGGGAAACAGATGAAATGAAAGGGGGTGCATGGATAGTATGTGTGTTATTCAGATGTAATGTAATGCACTCAGGGTGTTGTTTCATTGTTTGTGTCATCACTTTGGTTTTGGGAACACATCAATTACATATTACGAATAAAATCAATTTCTCATTACCATCTGCCTCCCAATGCCCGTCCATGTTGGGTGATAAAGAACCAGAATTATTAGTGTGCATGGTCATTCTCTTGCACGTTTAACCATGAGATATTTAAATACAGAGAATCAGCACTCGGGGTGTAACATAGTGAGAGAAGACAGAAGTATATCATATAGCATTTCTCTTAACCTCCAACCTGACCATGAATATTTTATTTCAAACTCTATTTTCCTTTTTTCCTTTTGAAAGTGTATCTATTCTCTTTGTATTCACACGGCAGCCCATAAGGGAGGCGAGTCCCCACACGTGACTGTGTAAACTGATGTAGGTCCCCACAAGTATAGTAATGCTAGACCACACACACACACACACACACAGTCCTGTCCCCCTGTGTTCTGTCAACAGTTTGACCACGTCAGCTGTTCTGTGTTGACCGCAGTCAGCACACACTTCTGGCCTTGACTGGCGGCCAATATGGAAGCTCCGCTTGTCCTAGTTAGTCACACACACACACACACACACACACACACACACACACACACACACACACACACACACACACACACACACAACACCACACACACACCCCACACACACACACACACACCACACCCCACACACACACACAAAACACACACACAAACACACACACACCACACACACAACACACACAAACACACAACACAACACCACACACACACACACACACACACACACACACCACACACACACACACAACCACACACACACACACACACACACACGAAGGGTAACTTTAAATTGAAGTCCTTTAAAGTTACAGGGATATTACATAATCACGTTACATGTAATCTGTTACTCCCCACGCCCGCACACACACACACATTATGATGTCAGTCTATTAGCACGCAGCATATACAGGTCACCCTGTAATCAGTGTGTGAGGTTTGAGGTGTGTGTGCTCAGATAGAGTGGCAGCTTGTTGTTCGGCTGCTTTATGAGCGCCTCTAATCCACCGAGGTAGAGCTGCTGTGTTTACTGTGCTGTATTTGGCTGTTAAAGTTCACAACTAACACCTCTATTCCAGGTCAGACTGTGTGTGTGTGTGTGTGTGTGTGTGTGTGTGTGTGTGTGTGTGTGTGTGTGTGTGTGTGTGTGTGTGTGTGTGTGTGTGTGTGTGTGTCCTCAAACTAAAGTTAGTCGTCTTCTCTGTGATGTGTCTGATGGTCTGACTTCAATCAGTTTATTAAGCCACTCATCCTCTGGGTGCAGCCGATCAAATGTGAAGATTTGCTGCTTGATATAATTACAAAGACATGTGTGCATTTTTAATTTGTCAATAATGAAAAAGATATTCTAAAAACAGAATTGGTATTGATCTTTGGCAGCTCCACTTTGGAGAGATGTATAACCCTTTTTCTTAAATCTTTTTTGGGTCCACCTTTATCTACTTACAGGCAGTATGAGAAGAGCTTGTTGAACATTAAAACATGGAGACAATAGAAAAGACACACAATGCTAATATGGACTTAAAAATGAGCAGAATACGTTCTCTTTAAGCTGAATATTGCATTTTTAAGAAGTGCTCTATATTCACATCCTGTCACATAGAGTGAACAAAAAGCTGTATGTCATACACCCTTACCAAAAAAGTATTTCTTTCAGAAGGCCATAAGCCCTCATCATGTTTAGTGCACCTCGTGTGTGTGTGTGTATATGTGTGTGTGTGTGTGTATGTGTGTGTGTATATGTGTGTGTGTATGTGTGTGTGTGTGTGTGTGTGTGTGTGTGTGTGTGTGTGTGTGTGTGTGTGTGTGTGTGTGTGTGTGTGTGTGTGTGTGTGTGTGTGTGTGTGTGTGTGTGTGGTGTGTGTGTTGTGTGTGTGTGTGTGTGTGTGTGTGTGTGTGTGTGTGTGTGTGTGTGTGTGTGTGTGTGTGTGTGTGTGTGTGTGTGGTGTGTGTGTGTGTGTGTGTGTGTGTGTGTGGTGTGTGTGTGTGTGTGTGTGTGTGTGTGTGTGTGTGTGGTGTGTGTGTGTGTGTGTGTGTGTGTGTGTGTGGTGTGTGTGTGTGTGTGTGTGTGTGTGTGTGTGTGTGTGTGTGTGTGTGTGTGTTGTGTGTGTGTGTGTGTGTGTGTAGCCTAGCATTACTATACTTGTGGGTACCTACATCTGTTTACATAGTCATGTGTGGGGACTGGCCTCCCTTATGGGGACAAAATGGAGGTCCCCATGAGGGGAATCATTCATTTTAGGGTGAAGACTTGGTTAGGTTTAGGATTAGGATTAGGATTAGGTTTAGGCATGTGTTGGTTATGGTTAAGGTTAGGATAAGTCTCCAGGAAATGCATGTAAGTCAATGTAATGTCCCCTGAAGTGATGTGTGTGTGTGTGTGTGTGTGTGTGTGTGTGTGTGTGTGTGTGTGTGTGTGTGTGGTGTGTGTGTGTGTGTGTGTGTGTGTGTGTGTGTGTGTGTGTGTGTGTGTGTGTGTGTGTGTGTGTGTGTATATAGAGGCATTTTAACTAAAAGTATTTGCTTGATTTTAAACCTCGGAGATGCAACAGAAATGCAAACAGAGCTGTGTGTGCCGTGCCACTCGGGTGCCGAAGAGGTCACACTCGGATGAAGAATCCCGGGACGAGCTTCCAGACCCTGCTCCGCGCTGATAAACTATTTATAGCCCCGTACAAACGATGAGCGAGCAAATATGGTAATGATGTCATAGGTTAAAAAGGCCTAACAGTGATGCACTCAGCACAGATAAAAAAGGGCAGGTTATTGCTGGAGATGCAGCTTTTCCCGAGCAAAAATACATTTTGTGAAGTCAGTTCTTTTTTGCAGCAACGTCAGTAAGTGGTGGCGTCACAACTTGGGATCATCAAACTCTCTTTTTAGCTTATCAAAGAAAAATAAGTCTCATTAAGATTAGAAATCTATTTTACAAGAGAGTCCTGGCCAAAATGCACAGCTTAAGGCAAAACATTACAAACGAGAACCAAGAACATGTCATGGATACAATCAGGGACGTCATCATACATCAAAGCATCCACAGGTAGAGTTGCAGGCTTCTTATTAACAAGCATTTTAAAAACTGAGACAATTTCCCTGAATGTTCATGAAGTGAGGACATATCTTTGTAGGGCAACCTGGAAGTTAGCAACGCAAGGGCTCGCTTGACAAAATCCAATCGAATTTTACCACTGGTTTCAGTATATTGCAGAAAAAAGCGTTGTGACACTTGCACGTTTTGTTCAGCAGGATAATCTCCACACGTGTACACTTCACTTTTGTTTTTTTTAACCGTAATTAAACCCAGCAGAAGTCAAGATAGCTAACAATAGGCTAAAGGAGAGCGACATCACGGTCACATTTTAGTTTATTTTGTCACTTGTTAGCGACCGTCATTTGAATGACCTAAAGAAGCTTCAGACATTCACCAGTGTTGTATTTACTGACGTATTTGATGTCCTAGAACAAAACGTGAAAACCTCGTAAGCTTGTCTTGTACCACAGACCTTATGTGAGGATATCAACCAGAAACACGTTAAATTAACCGTCGACTTCTAGACGAGGGAACTGGCAATGCTAAAATGCTGACTCATAAATGGGTTTCAGGACTCATTACTCTATTGCAACTGGAGCAGCAGAACTTAATGCCATTTGGGAGATAATGAGTTCCTGTACCTTTCTGAAGGATATCAATCCATAGATAGGAGTGGAAGAACACCAGAAACAGCCTTATATGCCAATGGTTTAGTCGAAATGTGGACCAACCCGAACATACAAGGAGCAACAGTGTGTGCACCGGTTTTAAAGTTGTGATTAATCTTACGGCCCGTCCACACAGCGGCGTGCGTTGAAGCTTGCCAGCCAGCGTGTCTGAAACTCGACCAACAACCAATCACATGAATCTCCCGCCCCGGACACACAAGCAGCGGTTTTATTGGCTAAAGCTTGTACTGGCATACAATTCGATTGGCTGACGCTTCTGCCGAGGCTTCAAAAGTTGAACATTGCTCAACTTTTGCCGCGAGCCACGCCAGCAAAGCTCCGCGTCGCTTCCCACAATGCAGTTCGGCGAAAAGTGACGTCACCCCATTCAAAGTGAATGGTGAAGCTTTCAACGCACGCCGCTGTGTGGACGGCCGTTATATATCTTATCCAAACATCATCTAAGTATCTGTTGGACTGCAGAGCTAAATGCTCCACTGCCAGCAATGCTCAGTGAGGCAGGAGAAGGATGGAGGAAGGGAAGGGAACTTTGTGGAGGCATGTGGCGCAGTGGGTTATGCGTTGGTGTAGGGATCAGGGGGTCACAGAGACTCTTCACCCCAAATTGCTCCTGTGGGGATTGCCCACAGTATTGCGTATGTAAGTCTAACAAGTATCTAGGGCCGCCTTAATGCACGGGCTGACCTGAGGGGCCTACGGAGATCAGGGGCCTATCATGAGCCAATACAAAAAAGTTTTTTATTTCAGATGTTTTAAAAATAAAATAAAATAAACAAAGTCTTGGCTTTCAGAATATGAAACTTTTATTTACAAAATCACACAATAAATACATTTTTGAAGCTTGTAAAGGGAAGAAGACAGCTCTCCCTTGCCACTCTGCTGTTCTGCTGTTCCCCTCCCTCCGCTGAAATTATGAATGTAAGAGTATAGTAATCATAGATAACACGGCAGGGTCCGTTACAGTTTGTTTTCATCTGGTTTCAAATAAACAAAGTCTTGGCTTTCAGAATATTAAACTTGTTTCGGCAAATTCAGATGATAAATACAGCTTTGAAGCTTCGGCATAATTACAAGCGGAGAACGGAGTAACTTGACGTCGCAGCAGGCATAACAACTGCCGGTGTTTCTCGTGAGGGTTTTCCCTGGGAAACAAACACAATACACACAAACGCAAAAATACACAAACACACACGTATACACACACACACACACACTCGCGAGCTTCCCCCAGACCAGTAATCCAAACGAAAATATCTTCCCTCTGTAGTATTTTGATCATTTGCTCCGCTAATCAATGAGATCGATGGATTCCAGAGATGACTCCGAAACAGTCAGTGGGCACCACTTAACAGCCAATCAGAATGAGAATATGTTTCACATGTGACGTATTCAAATTGCGAGTGATTGAGTGACAGATGAAGGTTGTTTAGGAGAAAATGTCGGAGAAGAAAAAGTTTGAGAGTGGCGCTCGGGAAAGGAAATTGTTGAGGGAAAAGGAGTTTCGACACAAGCAGCTATTACAAAAAATGCCGAAGCTTACAGGTTATTTTAAACCTGTAGGCCAGGATGAGGAGGAAGGACAGATGAGTTCTGTACCGAGCGGCAGCGGTGCCGGCCGCGGGGCCTCGGAGCCAAGTAGGCCGTCTGGTTCTGATAGCGATGGAGTAGCGGGAGAGGAAAAACACACATGAGGGATGTTGGAGGAGAGGACGACAAGGACTTGCTACGTGGAGGGGAGCCAACGGCAACCGGACAAATACATGAGGGAGGCCCGATACGTCACTCATCTGGAGGAGAGGACCAGGCGCGCGTAGAGCAGAGTGGAGAAGTGCGATCACAGAGCCTGCCGAGGCTATAAAGGACTTTGATTTGTTGTTTAAATAGGGGGCCTACAAAACCATCAGCCCCAGGGCCTGATGGCAGGTTAAGGCGGGCTTGCAAGTAACATGTAATGTAATGTGATGGAACTATGGCACAGGCATTAGATATACACTTAGAAGAGATTTGCCATTTGCTGAATCCCTCTAATATCTCTAATCATCTGTACAAAAGTAGGCAATCTTGTTAATCAATACGCAGGCTAAAGTAATGTGGGCCTTTGACAGCAATGTGATGAAGTACTTACATTTCTAAAGGTGCGCTCTTCTGATTGCACAAAGTTCAGGTTGTTCATCGTGAGAATTCAACTCTGTGGATACTGGCTAACAGAAACTCTGTTTTATGAAGTGAAGGTGTAGGGTTGGAAAGAAGTGACACTTTAGGAAGCACTTATAAAATGGAGCCAGATTAAACATTTAAAGTAAAATGTTCACACTCTTTCAAAATGTTTTACACGTCATCTTCATGCAACTTGAAACTGTATTGCTTGCAGAAAGCGCAGACGTTCACCTACCTGCGACCTGGAGTGACCACATGGACATTATGAAGATAGATTAGAGAGATTGCCAATCCGTATAATATGTTTAATTTACTGAATACGAAGAAAACAGCCATGATATTTGAGCTGTAAACCGCTTCCAGGCGACGTCAGGGATAACGAAACGGAAAATCGTCTGGACACAAACAAATACAACTGTGGTGTAGTACGGTGTACACATAGATGTGTGAGGAGTAGCCTTCATCTCCTGGACACGTCACATGTTCATTTGTAAAACAGTTCAATGTTAAAAATACAAACTCAAAGGATAAATGGAAGATCTCCTCAGTAACCTGAAAGCAACACAGCTTCTGGTCCAGGCTCTCGTCACCTCACGCCAACTCCCTCCTGGCTGGTCTACCTGCATGTGCCATCCGACCTCTGCAGCTCATCCATCGCTCCTGATATTCTACCGTTTCTCACCCATTTCATCAACACTTTAACTTCTGGTCACTTTCCAAACAGTCTCAAGGAGGCAAGAGTAAAACCCTCTCCTAAAGAAACCCACTCTCAACCCATCAGATGTTATAAACTACAGGCCTGTCTCTCTCCTCCCGTTCCTGTCTAAAACACTTGAACACGCTGTCTTTAAAACAACTCTCCTGTTATCTCCATCAGAAAAAACCTTCTGGATCCGCACCAGTCTGGTTTCAAGGCAGGTTGTCTGGTCTTCAACCTTCCTAAATTCTCCCACACCACTCCGCTCCTCCGCTGCCTCCACTGGCTTCCGGTAACTGCTAGAATCCACTTCAAGACAATGGTACTTGCGTACCATGCTGCGAATGGATCTGGCCCTTCCTACATCCAGGACATGGTTAAACCGTACACCCCAGCACGTGCACTCCGCTCTGCATCAGCCAAACGGCTCGCTGCACCCTCGCTGCG
Source organism: Gymnodraco acuticeps (assembly GCF_902827175.1). NCBI lineage: Eukaryota > Metazoa > Chordata > Actinopteri > Perciformes > Bathydraconidae > Gymnodraco > Gymnodraco acuticeps. Next base: position 51,884 of record NW_022989978.1, read on the forward strand.
AAGGGGACCCAAGTTCCCATCAGCAAAAACACGTGGGTTTGCTATCCTGGCTCCTAAAGGGTGGAATGAGCTCCCCATTGACATCAGGACGGCAGAAAGTTTACACACCTTCCGTCGCAGACTGAAAACTCATCTCTTTCGACTCCACTTCGAGCGATAGAACTATTAACAAAGCACTTTTACACTAATAAAGGACTGGCTTATCTAAAGCCAGTTGAGTAGCACTTGAAATGCTTTTGCTCTTTGAAACCTGATGTACTTATATGATTCGGTTTTCTTCAAGGTTGTGTCTTCTTGGTCGAATGTACTTATTGTAAGTCGCTTTGGATAAAAGCGCCAGCTAAAGGCAATGCAAGTTTATTTATATAGCACCTTTCAACACAAGGCAATTCAAAGTGACATGAAGAAAATGGCATTTAAAATCAGTCATTAAAAAGAAAAGCTAATAAAATAAACATTAAAAGAAAAAGTACATGGATAAAGGTTACAGTGCAGTCTAAGATATGAATAGTTCAATTAAAAGCAGCGACAAAAAGAAAAGTCTTCAGCCTGGATTTGAAAGTAGTCAGAGTTGCAGCGGACCTGCAGGTTTCTGGGAGTTTGTTCCAGATATTTGGAGCATAATAACTGAGCGCTGCTTCTCCATGTTTAGTTCTGACTCTGGGGACAGAAAGCTGACCAGTCCCTGAAGACCTGAGAGATCTGGATGGTTCACGTAATGTAATGTAACCTAAGTGAGAACCGGTGGTAAAAACAACGACTAAAAAGCTGTCTATATTTCTTTAGTTTGATACTTCAAACCAACACTGATTGGATTGAGGCCGTAGTGTAGATGAAATTGTTGACAGAAATAGAAAAGACCCTCTCATAAATCATGTGTCGTGTTAGTTTGTGGCCCCACCTTAAGTCATTTTATTCACAGCCTATAATGTGAATATGAAATCCAGTGAGTTCTCCACATTCCTCCCATAACAAATCTCCTGGTTGGTCATGTGACCCAGTGTGTCCGGAGATAATCTGCAGGACCCAGATAAGCTTTATACGCCCTGGATGGAAAAACATAGATTGGGATTAAAGCTGCATGTCAGAAGGAACTGCAACATGGCTTTTAGATTAAAACATTACACAATACCACAACCACTCTTTAGGGTTTCAAAGCTTAACACATAACTCAATTCATTGCTGAAAAAAACATCAGCATGCATGGATACTTATTTATTAAAACAATTAACCACACATGTTTAATTGAGCATTTGTGAAACAGGTCTAAGTGGGAAACTCTCCAGAGGAAAGCATTTCATCAAATTAAAAAGCCGAGGAAAATGAAGTCACAGTTTTAAAACATGAGCAAAATCCAGAGTTCCTCAGAGAGCGGGTCGATCGCCCTTTGATTGGTCGTTGGTTTATTTAATCGATCTAAGAGGCATTACTGCTCACCACGCTGCTTTGCTAGCACTGTAGCATTGTTAGCATGCCGCTTTTGCCTACCAGCAAACTGAGGTTATTCATATTGAGTATTACATGTTGTGCTGAGACACTTGATTTCTTTCTTGTAAACGATATATTTTGAGTTCTGTTGGTCGACAAAGTAAGGAATTTGAAGACTTGGGTTCTGGTTTATAAATCCCAATATTCATCAGTTTTCCAGCCCGTATCTCCTGGACATTTCAGTTAAGTATTCATTCAAAATAATCATGCGAAAAATGTAAAAAAATATGAATTCATAGGGTACTGGAACATCTTCTAAATCAGCTTAGCGTGAACCAGTGGGAAAACAACGTCAGGCAGCTAAAAAGACAAAATAAACACTTCTAGATTGTTGTTTTTATTTAAATTTGAAATCAACAGATGGCACAGGAGTCCATCCTCACTCACCAATTGTTGATAGAACTACAAAAGACCCTTTCTATCAGAATAAACTGTTTCGTGAAAAAAAAAAAAAAAACCTTGGTCTTGGCATTTCTGAAACAGTGGAAGTGGGAAACTTCAGAGCAACCATTTCATATCACAGGGAAATCAAGTCACAGCTTTGTAGTCACATTTAAATCACATTTAAATCAAGAGACTTAAGTCTACCTCGGAGAGCGAGTCGATCACCATTTGTTTTATATGTGGTATCCCAATATTCATCCATTTCGAGCCCTAATCTCATCGATTTTCAGTTACATATTAACACAAATATGAACTCACAGTGATCCATTGGGAAAAACATGTTTATGTATTCAAACAATTAACCATGCATGTATAATTTGGCAGGTCTGAAGGCAAGCGGGAAACTCTCCAAAGCAACCATGTCATATCACATTAAAAAGCTGCTTTAGGGGAAATGCACACTGACTGCACATCACAACCCTGCATGGCACGGGAGATCTATTTACCTGCCGCCTCAGCAACACACAGCACCAAATAACCTTGTTTTCTACACACCATTTCCTGTTTATTCAAAACAAAGTCCCACCCACTTTTAATCATGGTCTGAAGCCAGAACATCATTCCGGTACAGAGCTCCTAAAGGGATCCATATTACACAATACGCGTGTCAAGCGTGCGCAGCGTGTGTGTGTGAGTGACATATAATCCCTGACAATGTGGAAATGACATGGATGATTACAAAACGCATCCGTGACAAAGTGGCAAAGAAGTGCGCGTTTGGTTGGGTTGTTCCACCTCCACCAGACGCAGATGGCACACACACACAGATCTGGGAATGTGGGATGAAATGCCCAAGAACAACTTACTTTTCCTGCATGGTGGCATTCTCCTTGATGGCTCCCAGGCTGGAGGAGTTGTTCCCCGGCTGTATTCTGCAGGTGGCCAGGTGCCTCTGGTGCTGCTCCTTCAGACTCACGTTCTCCTTACACAGATCCGTCATATGGATCTCCAGCTCGTCAATCCGGACCCTCTGCTTCTCCAAAAGCCCCTGCTGCGTCTCGATGATTTTATTCAGCTCCTGTAGATACTCCACCGCCTTGCTGGGGTTCTCCGTCGGGTTCTCCATCTCGTAAAAGCCGTCCATGGAGGCGATATCCAATACGCAACTAAAAAAAAAGGAAAACCAAGCCCCTCACAGCTCAGTAGGAGTAAGAAATCCAGAGGTCCCCATCTTCAGCTCCGACATGGCTGCTGTTTTGTGGTGGAAGTTGTCCGGGTTTTGGTGCGCGTCCACGGGCTCTCTGCGCCGCAACTCACCTCCTGCCAGCCGGGGAGAAACAGCGTTTAACTCTTTCAGGGCTGGAGCTTCTGCTATGCGCGCTACGTTTGTGTTTTATATAATAATCCAGAGAGAGACACCGTGTATCCACTCAACAGGTATTCCGTGTCGCCAGATCACACATCATGCACCCGTACCTCGACGCACGACGGCCATTAGTGTGTATCTGCTGTCAGCTGTGGGGTAGTAGGCTACTACAACACCCTCCCTCCACCAGCATGGAAACAGCAGGTCGATCTGCTGCTAGCCTGGGAGAAAGAGATGGGTGGATTTTTGCATAGTTCTAAATAATCCACGTTGTCACTTCAAGAACCATAGTCATATATGTTTGTTTTGTCTATTTAAGTGGCTTCTGGGAAATAGCTAAAGGGAGAAATGTCAATTATTTTTGGTATTTTTCTAAATAAGAAACCACTATACTATTACTTGGAAAAACACACAAATCATAATAAAATAATCCTTATTTATTATAAGTAGGGTAGCAATTATTAAACAGGTTAAAAAAAAAACTTGACGAATTCAGAATGGTAGAATCTGGAAAATTATATGGAATAGAAAAAATTGACCATGAAAAAAAGGAATCAGTTCATATTTTAGATATAAGGATGGGACAGATGGAAAAGTGGGTGATTTAAAGAACACAAAACATTACTAATGACCCTAGATTTGACAGTTAATGATCAATGAGTGTTACTGATGTATCCGTTTTTAAGACATTAATCTTTTTGTTTTCTCTTTTTCTGATTTGTGGATTGTTAATGAGTTGTTTAATGTATTTGTGTTTGAACTGTATCTAATTTCTCTAACTGTCCAAGTCTATCCACATTATTTACCATGAACCAGTTTTAAAAACACTGCCAGTCCCTTAGTCGTTAATGCAACAGTCTGCTTTCCTTAGCAACGGTCAGTTCTCCTTAGCAATGGTCTGCTCGCAAAAATAGCAGACTTCTGGAATGTCTGAATTGACCAATCAGAATTGAGTATTCAACTAAGCCGTGTAACAGAGCATGATTTTAATATCCCGGGTACACTCACGAAAATGCGGGTTTCAATTAAATAAAATATAAATAAAAATATCATTAAAATAGCAACACTTTTATGGGAAGTTAACGTAAGGATGTGCATGAACTTTTTTAATTAATATATTTACATTAACAAAGTGAAATGTCTGATCAAAGATAAAATAAAATACAAACATTCATAAAAACAGGAGAAATTAAAGTAAGTGTTAAGTAAAATAAAATAGAATACAAATATGTATTTCAGCATAAACGTTAAAAAAAAGTGCACATTATCCTACAATTAAATGACATGTACTTATATTACAATGTCTGCAGTAGTGTATTTGTCATTAATACCTTAACATGCTGAAAGTGCACAGTTTAAAAGGCTGCTGATGGCGACGTTCGTTCCACAATATCGAGACATGAGAAAGATAACACTTCAGTTTCAGAGACAGAGGGGGGGGGTGGGGGGGGTTCTGTCCTCCTCACTGTTTGAGTTGCTATTAATAATTTCAAACTAAACCCAGGTTCCTCTGCTCTCGTTTCCAACACGGAAATTAACTCAGATATTTAACAGAACCAGCTGAAAGAAAGACCACATGCTACCTGTCACCAGCCCTCACGCTCCATGCTGTGGCTGCTTCCTTTTTACACAGTGATCGCCCTCTAGTGGTTTTCTGTGTTCAGGACACAGCCAGCAGTGATGGGCCCGGTGACATTTGACTCATTTTAGATTACAGTTACATTTCTAAACATTGGGGAGAGCAGGATTAAAGTGTTAGAACAAAACTAAACATCTAGTGTTTGTTGTAAAGGATCAGATGTTCTCTCTTCTCTGTGAGCTGTGCTGTTCTGTAGGAAAATACTTTAAGAGTGAATCTCTACTTCTACTGCCTGAATCTGCTTCATGGTTTCCACTTTCTTTGCTTCATTTGTTCTGTTTCTAATTCAGCAGGTGAACCTATATGTTCATAAAATAGTGCGTGTGATCTTAACTGTGTGTGTTCAACTAAAACGGCTCGGATTTTATTTCTGCTTTTTTAAACCTCAGTATGTGCTCATGTGTTTCATCGTTGGTGTCTGGGCTGCTGACTGAATATGCTTCATGAAAGGCAGAATTTCGCATCAATAAAATCTCCAAGCAGAGGAGAGTTTTCCTCTCTTTGATGAAGTTATTCTTAGACGCTAGAGGTTTTTGTTTCTACCTCCAGATGGATAGCACGGCCAGAACAGAGTGCACGTGTAGTTTTCAGGTGTTCAGCTGACTTCAAAGCACCTGAGCTAGGGCGAGAATAAAGCAGGCACAAACTGTTTTGTAAGCACATCATCAGCATTGTCCTCTGATTCTGTCAGCTCCGCCAACTATGCAAAGTTTTCGCTTGTCAACAACATCATTAGTGAAATTGTCACCATAATGAAAACCTAAGGAAGAAAAAGTGTTTATGCGAAAGTGACATACTGCATTTTTGTTAATATGTGATTTCACTGATTTCAGAATGCTTGTATGTCCGCTAAGATAAAACTAGTCTATTTCTCTGAAGTCCAGCTCTCCGTCTTTTAACCTTGTTCCTTCTCTTTCGCCCTTTTTTATTTCTTCACTGGGAACAGTTAAGCCATCATGAATCCAAAGTTTCCTGCTCTCCTCAAATATCATACAAATATATTCCCAAAGTACTCCATTTTGATTTCTGATGGATGAAAACTCTTGTTTGTTTTCCACAGCTGACGTTAAATTGACCGGACTTCTTTCTGTGGATTGATATGACTGCACATAGTCCCTTGATCTTCCTTAGCAACGGTCTGTTCTCCTTAGCAACGGTCTGTTAGCAAAAAATACTAGAACTCTGTATTGTCCAAATGGACCAATCAGAATTGAGAAGGAATCTAAGCGGTGTAATAAACTGGTTTATGTTTGGGTTTCCTGTTCTATAGCTTTCACTTCTGAACATAGCCACTGAGGACACTTTTTGTGTCACAAATAAACATGTTCACCTGGTTTAGCCATTTCCAGCTGAACCAGGAAGTATTTTCTACAGCTTTGGCTCATGTTACATCCTCAGCTCTATCTGAGGATTCAGGTTTCATCTCACAAAAGGCCAAGGTCCCATGTGTCCCCTAAGATGACTGCTCTGAAATGGCTGAAGTGTTTACCTCGTAGGCCTACACACAACAGATGTCGATAAATCAAAAATCCAGGCTGAGTGGAGAACTGAAAACAGTCCTGGGAGTGTGTTAATCTTCAGCTCACAGCTTGTGATTCAATTTGACTTCTGTTAGATCCTGTCCATCATGGTTTCAGAAATGGTTTAAGAATGGGTCCTTTTTCTTTCTTTTTTACACAAAATCTCAGCTCATCCCTCACTACGAACACGAGTTGCTGCCGAAGAGGAGGCCTTTTTTTAAAAAAATGTACTTCAAAAATGTGTATGGCCTTTATATTATTTGTTTTGTTTTTTTTGCCCCGAGAGGCTAGTTAACATTTAATATCCAGCCCATCTGCTGTTGTTTGAAGCAGTGTTTGATCCTGTGACACAACATGGAGTTATATAGCTTGTTTTAGAAGATGTCTCTAAATAAAATATATGGGAGCTGCTTTTTTTAAGGAGAACATATTTGTCGTGAAATAAAGTACTACTATCATATTCCTGCCTGTAGTGAGTGAAGACTTACTGTAACGCCACATACAACTATACACAGCTATGTCCATGGTGTATATATATATTCATATATTAGGTGAAAGTAGCCTAATTTGGACTACATTGGTATTGAAAGGGTTAGAGAGGACATGGGCATTTAGTTCCTCTACTGGGTCATATGTACATGCATTAATGTTCATGGTGATGTTACTATGATCTTGAAGTAAACAAAGGAGTCCATTGGAGGTGTATTAGGCACAGGGGTGGGAGAGAAACTTTGTGATTTTGGCCTTTGCAGACCATTTACATGCACTAAAACCTATAGAACACACTACATGTTGTAAACCCCAACAGCATAATAGGGCTTCTTTAATACAGTTGACTAAATGAAACTCGAGAAGATTGATAAACATATTCCAAATTATTGAAAGTAACTGCTAGAAGTTTGACACTGTAGCGAGTAATCTAGTATCTGCAATCAGAAGTAAGGACAATATATTTAACACTTATGTTCACGTACTGGACAAACTGTTGCAATCAGCAGAGGGAGGCGAGTAAAAACCGCAGCATTACTGATGTTTTTGGTCATATCTTTTTGTCATTTGAACTTGCTATAAAACATGCAGCCCCCTCTTGCTCTGCCTTAGATTGAGTCAACGCAGTGAGTTGTTCTTTTGGACAGTAACACGTTGTTCTTTATGGCCGTTTAAACAGATATAATGTTAGCCTTCCCTCTTCTCAGCCTCATCCTGCTGCATATGGTGCTGCTCTGTTTAAATGCAGCTTTTAACAGAAGAAGAGGGAGCTGATGCAAAGTGTTTGATCAGTCAGGCTTTGTCAGAGCTCTTTGAAGTCAGCCCGATGCAGAGGCCCTTATGTGTTTTTAAAAGCAGCTCCACATGCACGGCAGTACACGTGCACGTAACTTGGTCTATAAAATGTTGTCTACTGCACATTATAACCAACAAAATATCATTCAAATGCAGAGATAACAAAAATACACTCATCCTTTCCTCAAGTAGAAGTACAGATACTTGTGTTTAAAAATACTCTGGTGAAAGTAGAAGTACTGACTAAACTTCTTTACTCAAGTAAAAGTAAAGAACTTTGAAATGTACTTCAGTAAAAAGTACCCAACTAGCAGCTGTTTTAAAGAGTACCTGACCTCCCTTTATATTAATAGAACAATAATGTCATTGTTAGCTAATGAATGTTTCCATGCTGAACAACGGCAACATGACAACGTTTCCATTGGTCCCTCTTCTTTAGAGAAGACCAGGAAATGATGGATACACGGATCGTGTTCAAATCAATAGGCACGCAATGACTCTAAAGAATAATGATCACGCACCAAACACACATTCAGACTAAGGAACCAGCTGTTTGGAAAATGAGAGAAGTAGAAGTACAGGTATTTGAGTTCAACATGTAAGAAGTAGAAAGTACAGGTATTTGGGTCAACATGTAAGAAGTAGAAAGTACAGGTATTTGAGTTCAACATGTAAAGAAGTAGAAAGTACAGGTATTTGAGTTCAACATGTAAGAAGTAGAAAAGTACAGGTATTGGGTTCAACATGTAAGAAGTAGAAAGTACAGGTATTGAGTTCAACATGTAAGAAGTAGAAAGTACAGGTATTTGAGTTCAACATGTAAGAAGTAGAAAGTACATGTATTTGTGTTCAACATGTAAGAAGTAGAAAGTACAGGTATTTGAGTTCAACATGTAAGAAGTAGAAAGTACAGGAATTTGAGTTCAACATGTAAGAAGTAGAAAGTACAGGTATTTGAGTTCAACATGTAAGAAGTAGAAAGTACATGTATTTGTGTTCAACATGTAAGAAGTAGAAAGTACAGGTATCAGTGTTCAACATGTAAGAAGTAGAAAGTACAGGTATTTGGGTTCAACATGTAAGAAGTAGAAAGTACAGGTATTTGAGTTCAACATGTAAGAAGTAGAAAGTTCAGGTATTTGTGTTCAACATGTAAGAAGTAGAAAGTACAGGTATTTGAGTTCAACCTGTAAGAAGTAGAAAGTTCAGGTATTTGTGTTCAACATGTAAGAAGTAGAAAGTACAGGTATTTGAGTTCAAAATGTAAGAAGTAGAAAGTTCAGGTATTTGTGTTCAACATGTAAGAAGTAGAAAGTACAGGTATTTGAGTTCAAAATGTAAGAAGTAGAAAGTACAGGTATTTGAGTTCAACATGTAAGAAGTAGAAAGTTCAGGTATTTGTGTTCAACATGTAAGAAGTAGAAAGTACAGGTATTTGTGTTCAAAATGTAAGAAGTAGAAAGTTCAGGTATTTGTGTTCAACATGTAAGAAGTAGAAAGTACAGGTATTTGTGTTCAAAATGTAAGAAGTAGAAAGTTCAGGTATTTGTGTTCAACATGTAAGAAGTAGAAAGTACAGGTATTTGTGTTCAACATGTAAGAAGTAGAAAGTACAGGTATTTGGGTTCAACATGTAAGAAGTAGAAAGTACAGGTATTTGGGTTCAACATGTAAGAAGTAGAAAGTTCAGGTATTTGAGTTCAACATGTAAGAAGTAGAAAGTACAGGTATTTGGGTTCAACATGTAAGAAGTAGAAAGTACAGGTATTTGAGTTCAACATGTAAGAAGTAGAAAGTACAGGTATTTGTGTTCAACATGTAAGAAGTAGAAAGTTCAGGTATTTGTGTTCAACATGTAAGAAGTAGAAAGTACAGGTATTTGTGTTCAACATGTAAGAAGTAGAAAGTACAGGTATTTGAGTTCAACATGTAAGAAGTAGAAAGTACAGGTATTTGAGTTCAACATGTAAGAAGTAGAAAGTACAGGTATTTGAGTTCAACATGTAAGAAGTAGAAAGTACAGGATTTGTGTTCAACATGTAAGAAGTAGAAAGTACAGGTATTTGAGTTCAACATGTAATAAGTAGAAAGTACAGGTATTTGTGTTCAACATGTAAGAAGTAGAAGTACAGATATTTGTGTTCAAAATGTAAGAAGTAGAAAGTTCAGGTATTTGTGTTCAACATGTAAGAAGTAGAAAGTTCAGGTATTTGAGTTCAACATGTAAGAAGTAGAAAGTACAGGTATTTGTGTTCAACATGTAAGAAGTAGAAAGTACAGGTATTTGAGTTCAACATGTAAGAAGTAGAAAGTACAGGTATTTGAGTTCAACATGTAAGAAGTAGAAAGTACAGGTATTTGGGTTCAACATGTAAGAAGTAGAAGTACAGGTATTTGAGTTCACAGGTATTTGAGTTCAACATGTAAGAAGTAGAAAGTACAGGTATTTGAGTTCAAACATGTAAGAATGTAGAAAAGTACAGGTATTTGAGTTCAACATGTAAGAAGTAGAAAGTACAGGTATTTGAGTTCAACATGTAAGAAGTAGAAGTACAGGTATTTGTGTTCAACATGTAAGAAGTAGAAAGTACAGGTATTGAGTTCAACATGTAAGAAGTAGAAAGTACAGGTATTTGTGTTCAACATGTAAGAAGTAGAAAGTACAGGTATTTGAGGTTCAACATGTAAGAAGTAGAAAGTACAGGTATTTGAGTTCAACTGTAAGAAGTAGAAAAGTACAGGTATTTGAGTTCAACATGTAAGAAGTAGAAAGTACAGGTATTTGTAGTTCAACATGTAAGAAGTAGAAAGTACAGGTATTTGAGTTCAACATGTAAGAAGTAGAAAGTACAGGTATTTGAGGTTCAACATTGTAAGAAGTAGAAAGTACAGGTATTTGTGTTCCAACATGTAAGAAGTAGAAAGTACAGGTATTTGGGTTCAACATGTAAGAAGTAGAAGTACAGGTATTTGGTTTCACATGTAGAAAGTGATCGAAAGTACAGTAATTTGGTTCAATGAAGAGCAAGAAAGGTACAGGTATTTGAGTTCAACATGTAAGAAGTAGAAAGTACAGGTATTTGAGTTCAACATGTAAGAAGCAGAAAGTACAGGTATTTGAGTTCAACATGTAAGAAGTAGAAAGTACAGGTATTTGGGTTCAACATGTAAGAAGTAAATGTAAAAAGTGGTCAGAAAAATAAGTAGTGGAGTAAAGTACTGATACCAGAAAAATGTACTTAAGTACAGTAACAAAGTATTTGTACTCCACTACTTCCCACATCTGTCTAAATACATAAATGTTCACTTTTAAGCATGTTGCAATTACCACATTATCGCCTGATCCTGATCATGTGAGGAAACTGCAATCGTTGTTGTTGGATTCTAAATCACGAGAACTTCAAGCCGATGTTACAAACCATATTCGTTTGTGTTTGACAGCTCTGGGGAACGTTTTGCTGGAGCTTTTCAAAGAAGATAATTCACACAGAAACATTTGGGTGAAAACATGGTGTGACACAGTGTGGACCAAGGAGCACTGCAATTTTCAGGGGTGCACTGCCTTGTAAATTATATGTTTACATGGGTGGTTTGTAAACTAGTGGTTTGTTAGTGCTGTTAACTGCTGGTTGCCGGCACTCTCCATCTTAATGTGGAAGACTTTGGCTTTTTTATTAAGACGTGAAAAAAGGTGAGAAAAGACCCGCCAAGTAGCAAAAGAGGTCAATCTAAACTCTGCCTGCTACAACAAGGAGCCAGGATCCCAGAGTATCGAGAAATATATTGTTATTGGTTGGAAAATACTGAATGTCCTCTTCCAATGAGAGTAACATGATAACAAAGGAATCCCAACTGTAGCTGTGTTCATGACAGGATGTGTGATTACCTAGAAGAGCATCAGGACTGTTTGAGGCAGATGATAGCTATGTGATTAACATGATGATTCAGCCTCTATGGAGAGAGACATCAAGCATGCTCATTTCTGACGTGGAGCTAATCTGAAGTAAACATTGAATACTGCTTTCTATTCCTCCATCTTGTGACTGTGTAACTCCCTCTCTTGGATATCAGCATGTGAAGGACACTGTTCAGGAACTAGTTGATGCTCTGTATGTGATGACTCCTTCCATTCTGGAGAGGATCACAGATACATGGATCCTGAGGTTGAAGCTCAAGCCGGTGACGAGTGAGATTTTTCTAAGAATTATTATCAATTAACTGGTCCATATACGTACCTACTCTTACCATCATCAAGGGGTTAAAGTAGGAAGGGGCGGTCATGACCGAAAGAACGACATTGCGGATACAAGCGACAAAAATGTTTTTTTTTCCGGAAGGTGGCTGGCATCTGTCTTAGGGATAAGGTGAGGAGTTCAGTCATCAGAGGCAAATAAACAAGGGCAGCAGATGACTAGACACAGGTGGATAGGATCAGGGCGGGGCAAACAGTCACAAAAAAGCGAGAACAATCAGAAGCAAGAGTGTGTGAAACAAGACAGGACACAAGGGGAAAATACTATAAAAAATAAATCAGTAAACTAAATAACAACAGGATCATGACATCTGCAAGTAAAAAATAGTCATTTGTACCTGCTATTGTTTTGGATGCTTACATGCTGAAAGATAGTGGACAGCTGTTGATATACAGTCCATTGGTCCATCACTGCTCTTCCATTTTCCCTCCTTTCTTTATATGTAATGTATCTCAGATTGAATGTTTGATGGATGGAAGGTGGCTGACTTTAGAGAAAAGATGTTCCATTGTGAATGATTGGGCCGAGCACCATCCTCACTTTGGCCTTCGGCGATTTCTACAGGTAACTCTTGTCTTCAGATTACATGAGAGAATCTTTTCTTTTGTGTTCGAAACAGCAACTGAAAGTGCTCGAACAGGAATGTATCCTATTTTTTATATGATGTACACAACATACTGTATAACATTCTTCAAAGCAGA
>NW_022989978.1:69618-181024 GCF_902827175.1 Gymnodraco acuticeps
CCTGCCGCCCATCGACGGCCAAAATCGGCTTGGTTTGTCTGGTGACAAAGTGACAACTTTCCGCAGGGTTTTTCCAGCTTCTTAGTGAAATACTGGACATTTCACTCCATCTGTGAAATTAAAATTACATTTTTTTACATTCAAGACGTTGTCTCTGGGTCGTGCATTTGGGTTCATCAGTTTGTGTCGAGATCCTGACACTAAGCCTTTATTAAAGGGAATGAATAATAAAATAACAGCATGCTAAGCGCTCGTGACACTCTCATAGCAGCAACAGCTGCTAGAATCCACTTCAAGACACTGGTACTTGCTTACCATGCTGCGAATGGATCTGGCCCTTCCTACATCCAGGACATGGTTAAACCGTACACCCCAGCGCGTGCACTACGCTCTGCATCAGCCAAATGACTCGCTGCACCCTCGCTGTGAGGGGGACCCAAGTTCCCATCAGCAAAAACACGTGGGTTTGCTATCCTGGCTCCAAGATGGCGGAATGAGCTCCCCATTGACATCAGGACGGCAGATAGCTTACACACCTTCCGGCGCAGACTGAAAACTCATCTCTTTCGACTCCACTTCGAGCGATAGAATTATTAACAAAGCACTTATATACTAATAAAGGACTGGCTTATCTAAAGCCAGTTGAGTAGCACTTGCAATGTTTGGCTCTATGAAACCTGATATACTTATGATTCTGTTTTCTTCAAGGTTGTGTCTTCCTGGTCGAATGTACTTATTGTAAGTCGCTTTGGATAAAAGCGTCAGCTAAATGCAATGTAATGTAATATAGCACACATGTCGAAATGCAAAGCAGGGCCACGTAATAAACAGACAATGTGGAGCTGAATCCCTTTTGGGTCTGTTTGGTTTGGAATAATATTAATAATGCAAAACCTTCTCACAATCATCATATTTAAGTCCCAAGCACGATTCTTTTCAAGGTTTGCATGAATATTCTGCAGACGTCCTGAAGCCCTAATAACAAAACATGATTGAGTTGCCCAGGAAAGGCAGAAATACATTCTCCAATTCACCAATTTCATCCTCTAATCACTGCTGGATTCTGCATTTTAATACTTCAGGTTAGCAGCTGATAGACAGAGAATTGTAAGTCATGGATTAACCTGTTAGGCCCCAAGCCTGTTTTTCAGGTTTCAGGCTCGGAAATGACATTCCAAGAACAAATGACCATATCTTCCCTTCTAAAAGGGTTACATTAATAATAATTTTTCTAAAAGTAATGATAAACCTGTGAGTTGGATGTAGAAAAGTCAGAATCAATATAGATGTTTTTATTTTAAAGAAAATTCAGATTGAACATGGTAAAAAACTGTAAATTATAGTGTCTGTCCAAAAAATATTTGTTACTTATAGTGAAAAGAAACTAACCTTGGATGATGGGTAGGTTAATAGACTAAAAGCTTCAGGAATCCAAAGTACAACATATAATAAGTAAGTAACAAGATTGATGCCAAACAAGTGATATTTGACCTTTTTAGACAGATTTAGCAAAAAAACCCTTTCTGGGGCCATTTGGGTGGATTTTCCATATCTCTGGCCCCCCTTGTTCGATTTTGACATGTGACATATTTTTCTGACCGTTAGAGCCAATAGAATCCAAGGGAAATCGTCCCGCACACACTCATGTTTTTAAAAAAAAGGTAGCCTCTCTGCGCATGCTAGCTTTCAGCAGAGGGGAGAAATATCCTGCTCTGATATCAAGCAACGGAAAAGCTGTTTTATTGCTTATGGATTATCAGAACATTTCAAAGGGGACACAGTCACATTGGATTAACCTATGGATTAACTACACCATCGTTTTTATCGTTTTAATACCATTGAAGACCAGTTTAGACCAGACAAAGACGAAGGTAAGCCATGTTAGCGTTGTGGGCTACCTAGCACCACTTGTTTTGATGTACGTTTTTGTTGATAACGTCGCGAGTTTGTATCTTTCAGTGTTGAGTTGGGCACCGTTAGATTATGTGTGTCCTTGCAATCATAAACGATGTGTTGGATGTGCACCTAGGATAAGTAATAAGGGAGCTAGGAGTGATTATCGGTGCAGTAATAGGTTAGCATTTTTCGATTTAGATGCTTCTTATGAGACTTGTGTTTTGTTTTGGTAAAAATTGTTTGTATCGTCAGTTAGCTGAGATTATTCCCGTTAATCTGGTATAACACATCATAGGTTTAAATATTAAGATCCCCTGAGACACAGTGTCGTGAAAAAAATACTAAAGTACCCGCCGGCGGGGACCTTGGGGCTTAACAGGTTTTACATTTCATATCGTGAAACATTGAACAAATATTCAATTGTTCAGAAACTGAGCTGGTTTGTATTCAGTCAGCTACCTCATATTAAGACAGCTTTTTAAAGGTGTTTCACATGTATGGTTTGAAGAAAACACTTTTTCACTAGCCCCATGGGTGGCTTTAGTGATTCAGTCATATTTGGTGTTTCCTGTTTCCCTGTTTGTACACCCCTGTGTCTTGCCTTTCAGCTGTTTCTCCGTGTACACTACCTTTGGTTTGTTAGACCTTTACTTTTCTTATGTCTGCTCTAATGACAGGTTTCACTACCTCCTTCTGCACTAACGTCCTCAGTACTGGACCTGTTTTTGCAGGTAAAAATAGCATTTTTCAACCCAAGGGCCTCATCAACGAATCACAGCTGCTTCCTTCGATGTGATCATCTGTTTGTACTACTCTATATATTTGATTGACACTTCTTCCTTCACCATAACAACTAGCTGGAAGATTAATTCTCTCAAATGTGTGAATGAGCTTCGGCACTTAGTCTGACAGCCAAGGATAAGAATAAGAAAAAGGCATTGGAAACAAGGCCTAACTCCTTACTGTTGGCTGTGTGTTTGAGCCCAGTTCCCTTTATCTAGCACTCCTGTCCTTGCAGAGTTTCTTTTGTATCTTCTTACTTCAACGAGTCTGTAGTGGGTTTGTTGCTGTTCTGTGCAAACAAGAGGATTCTGCTTCCACAAAATAACAAGACGCTGGATTTAAAGGATGAGGCAAGGCGATGTACGAAACTAAAGAACAATCCTAAAAATGCACCTGGCAATGTAAAGATAACATGAAGCCTTTCTCTCACTACTGCATGTTCCTCTGTGCTCCCTTATACACATGTCTTTGCTGTTGAGACTTTTTAAAGTGAAGAAATAAGCTTTTTTTCTGCTTTGTTCGTTCTTTTTTAATACACAGTTGTGCTCAGCAGCTCTTTCAGCTGAGGTCAGGGCAGTGCTTCACGTCACGATGCAGATATTGTAGGAACAGTTCATGATATACGTCAATGTGAAATGCACACACTCAGCATTATGGAGCAAATGCTGACAGATTCCTCTGACAAATGTGATTGCCATCTTGTGCGAGTAACAAGCAGTGAGCTGGGCTGCAGATGGCACGATGCGAGAGACCAGTAAATTAAAGAATGAACAACCCAGTCTCACATCTAAAAGTGTAAAAGATACATTGGTCCATAGAGCAATATGTAGTAAACAAACCAACAAAAAACATCATGCAATCTACTGCTTCCCGCAATAGCAGCTACCATTTCAAACAATCTCATTAACCATGAAAAGCTAAGTCAAGGCGTCAGGATTTAAATTGCTTTTACTCAAGGAACAGTTCAACACTAACACTGTAATACCTTCATTTGCCCAGAGTGAGATGAGAGGATTAATACTCATGTCATATCTGTATTATAGGCTAATGCAATATATTAGAATTAATACTTTATGTAATTGTAAACTCCGTAGTTTCAAAAAACCATAACAAGGTATAGTATAATTTGGTATATCTGAAAAATGACATGTTATCATGTAAGCAATAAAACGGCTTAACCTCCGTAACATAGTGACATCACTAGCCAAAACTAAACATCCTACACCACTGAACAAAGACTCTGAAAGAATACGATATACAAATACTATCAAAACACATTTTAATGTCAAAACTATGCAAAAATATGTAATTTTATGCTATGAATAAATAGGATTCTCCGCCGTCTTTGTTGTTTCCAGGAGGTTGAGAAATCATGTGACATGGACGCTGGCTTTTAGAAATGAATAGGGGGACAATACATAGATATCTCACAATTTCAGAGTATATATATATATATATTTATATATAATTATAAAAAATATATGAATATATAAAAAATTGTATCATTAAAAAATAACATGTATCATTTATAAAAAATATATGAAATATATATATATACGTAGCGGCTACAATTATATAGAAATAGAACAGATAATTAACTTAATAAACTAACACTGCCGCTGACACACCAGTTAGCGAATCTTATGCAAGGCAAAGATCCATTTATTTCCGTGGTCCAATATCACAAACAAAAGCACAATGAACAGGTTTCCTATATTCATTACATTACATTACATGTCACTTGTTAGACGCTTTTATCCAAAGCGACTTACATACTCAATACTGTGGACAATCCCCACAGGAGCAATTTGGGGTGAAGAGTCTCAGGGACACAACGACATGCTGACTGCAGTGGGGTTTGAACCTGTGACCTCTGATCCGAATACCAACTCACAACCCACTGCACCACAGGCCTACCCCTATATATTCCTTTCTTTAAGCCTTTCCTGGCTTTCCTTGTGGCTTGAATCGACCTGGTAAAATGTGCATAATAGTGCTCTAATCCCACCATCTCCAATATATACAATTACACCAGGTGCCCAAAGATGCCTTCAAATAAAAACATAAAAACTACTTTAACTCACTTCAATAACGACACTGTATATAAGAATACGTTCACTGTAAACTAAAACAGCAAGAAAATAAACCTATTAAATAAAGCAATATATAGCTCAAACAAAATACATATATTATTTGAAATCCATGCACTAGGAGTTACAATAGCTTCATTGCTGACTTTACTTATTGTAAGTCACTTTGGATAAAAGCATCAGCCTAATGTAATGTAATGTATGAACTGGTGGTGACCTCGGCCTCGGGCTGTATGCTGCAGGATGGTGAGTTGCTGACAAGTGTTGAGACACATTGAAGTGGCATGCTGCAAAAACCCCTCCAGGCTCAAAGGACACAGGGTGTGCAGGGTCACAGCATCACTTCAAAAATATATACACATATATGGTAACACTTTATATTAAGGTACACATATTCACCATCAACTAGTTGTTAGTTAACATGCATATTAGCAGTATATTGGCTCTTTATTAGTCATTATAAAACACGTATTAATGCCTTATTCTACATGACCATATTCTACAAGTACTAAGCCGTTAGTGAGAGTTTTTCCTCAATAACCTCTAATCAGTGCTCATTTATTGTAAGTAAGGAAGTTGTTGGACATGAGTTTTGGTCTTAATATGCTCAATATGGGCCTAACAACAGGCAACAGTACCACAAGAATAGTAATGTACACATATAGTCTATTCTTATGTAACAAGACATGAAACAAGACGTGAAACTACAAGTGTTAATTGTGTCAAAAATAAAAATAAATGTGGTTTTTCTAACTCAGAATATGTTCCCTATTTTAAAGTGAAGTCTTGTTTATAACAGATAAGCTAGTAGTTTGACTCTAATATGTTAGGGTTAGGGGACTAGTTGATGGTGAATAAGTGTACCTTAATATAAAGTGTTACCACATATATTTCTTTGTGTTCAAACATATTGATTTTACTCAAACCGATGTATTCCTGCATGACACATATTTATTACATTACATTACATTGCATTTAGCTGACGCTTTTATTCAAAGCGACTTACAATAAGTGAGCGACTTACAATAAGTGTATATTTATGTATAAAAGTGCATTTTGCCTGATAGGAGACCTTTAAGAAATGAGCAAAAAAGTGTTACAGATTTCATTTCACCTCAGTTCAGAGTGTTTAGCTGCAGATGAACTGAAGCATACTGTACAGAATATATGCAATTCACATCTGGGTATTCCCTTGAGGTGAAGCTTAAGCACACTCCATATCACTCAGCTCACATTGCATATAATTATCACATGTGCACGAGTAAACACACGCTGAATACAGCTGTAATTTATAGCAATAAGCAGTTATTAAAAATCCTCATGTGCCGGAGTATATCCCCCCCCACCTGGAGACTCTGAGTGAACAAATGTCTCGGAGGTGTTTGAGTGTTTTATTTGAATAACGCCAAACCTCCTCACCGTCCTGAAGGAGGATCGAGGGTTGCAGGAGGTGGCTGGAGGAAAAGCTGCATGCTAATCAATTAGTCCATATAAGAGTGATCACAAGCAGAAACAATACAAAAGCTTCAATGTCTTATTTGGTCCATATTCCATTAATTCCTAAATTACATCTTCAACATTTTACAAAATGTTTACTAGAGTCACTGCTCTGTGGTGGAAGAAATAATCAGATCATTTATTTACTTCACTGCCAAAACACCGTGTTACAAGTCAAAGTAAATGTGAGTCAGCATATTCAGTAACATTTATTGCATTTACTTTTTGTATATTTATGTGTCCTGTAAAAATACACCTTACTTCTTCTTCTGTCTGTCTGTACTCTCATGTTCCGAATAACCCAGCTTCCCCCAAATTTCTTTTTGGTGTCTATCTACGCCGGGATCCTGAGTCGTGGCTGATCCTGTAGCTGCGGTCCTGTGTCCTGGATCCTGAGTCCTGGATCCTGTATCCTGAGTCCTGAGTCCTGGATCCTGAGTCCTGGATCCTGTATCCTGAGTCCTGAGTCCTGGATCCTGAGTCCTGGATCCTGTATCCTGAGTCCTGTGTCCTGGATCCTCTATCCTGAGTCCTGATCTGAGTCCTGGATCCTGAGTCCTGGATCCTGAGTCCTGGATCCTGAATCATGTGTCCTGGATCCTGGATCCTGTATCCTGAGTCCTGTGTCCTGGATCCTGTATCCTGAGTCCTGTGTCCTGGATCATGTGTCCTGGATCCTGTATCCTGTATCCTGAGTCCTGTGTCCTGTGTCCTGGATCCTCTATCCTGAGTTCTGGATTTGAGTCCTGGATTTCGAGTCGTGGCTGAACCTGTCTCTGCAGTCCTGCCTGACCTTCACCATACTACTTCCCTGATGGCTCCCACAGGATTGCTGACATCCTCGTGGATTCATCTTCTTAATAGACACATGCATTTCCAAACATTTGGACTACCTATGTTGCAAATGTATTATCTTTTCAATTTACACACGGCATCTATTGCACGTCTGTCCGTCCTGGGAGAGGGATCCCTCCTCTGTTGCTCTCCCTGAGGTTTCTCCCATGTTCCCTTTAAATTGTGGGTTTCCTCTGGAAGTTTTTCCTTGTACGATGTGAGGGTCTAAGGACAGAGGGTCTAAGGACAGAGGGTCTAAGGACAGAGGGTCAAAGGACAGAGGGTGTCGTATTGTCATACTGATATTCTGTACACACTGTGAAGTCCACTGAGACAAAGGTAACATTTGTGATTGGGCTATATAAATAAACATTGATTGATTGATTGATTGAAATGGTTTTTGTATTTCGTGTATATTTGCTCCTTAAACTTTAAATTCTGATATCCCGCACATGTTTTACATAGTTTATTTAGTTATGCGTCATATTCTAATTGTATTTCCTTTTTGTTTATTTTGTATACATTTATTGCTAACATTGCATTATCTTTCAATAAAAATCAACCTATTTCTGCAGTCTTTTTAATTTAATAGTTTTCACAATAGTGTTTATAATATTTGTATATTTACTCCCTTATTACGCCTTAATTCCTAACTCCTTGTTGTGTAACCCTACATGGCACTAAACCTCTGACTTCTCCTCCTTGTGTCCGGTGAACAGCAGAAGTGGAGACGTTTGGCGGGTCGACTGCTTTGTGTTATGAATTATTGAAGGTTGGAGAGAGTTACTCGTTTCCCACGCAGATTTTCTAAGCTGGGCTGATAATTCTAATTTAAATACTTTGCCAGCTCGATTAAAAGTAGCAGAGATATAAAATCTCTCGGAGCGGTGCAAGTGACAAGATGATGAAAAGCCCTTCATCTTTGTAAAAATGGATCATGGGAGAAATAAATATTAGAAAGTCAAGGCGTCAGGATTTAATTTGCTTTTACTCAAGGAACAGTTCAACACTAACACTGTAATACCTTCATTTGCATAGAGTGAGATGAGAAGATTAATACTCATGTAATATCTGTATTATATATAAGGCTAATGCAATATATTAGCATTAATACTTTATGTAATTGGAAACTCCGTGGTTTCAAAGAAGCATAACAAGGTATAGAATAATTTGGTATATCTGAAAAATGACATGTTATCATGCAAGCAATAAAACGGCTTAACCTCCGTAATATAGTGACATCACTATCCAACACTCGCGCTCCTATTGGTTAGCGCTCCAACACATTGTATGTGATAGGCTAAGGGGCGGGACATCTCCAAGCGGTTGCCCAATCGTAACAGAGGCGGCCAGCTAACCAATCAGAGCAGACTGGGCTCTGGTTTCAGACAGAGGGTGAAAAGAGGTGCTGCAGCACGACAGTATGAGAACAATAAAGAGCTTTTTGAACATTAAATCATGGAAACATGTAGAGACACTACATACTGATATACACCTGAACATCAGCAGGAGAGCACTCTTTAAAGTAGAGACACTACATACTGATATACACCTGAACATCAGCAGGAGAGGACTCTTTAAAGTAGAGACACTACATACTGATATACACCTGAACATCAGCGAGAGGACTCTTTAAAGTAGAGACACTACATACTGATATACACCTGAACATCAGCAGGAGAGGACTCTTTAAAGTAGAGACACTACATACTGATATACACCTGAACATCAGCAGGAGAGGACTCTTTAAAGTAGAGACACTACATACTGATATACACCTGAACATCAGCAGGAGAGGACTCTTTAAAGTAGAGACACTACATACTGATACACACCTGAACATCAGCAGGAGAGGACTCTTTAAAGTAGAGACACTACATACTGATATACACCTGAACATCAGGATGAGAGACTCTTTAAAGTAGAGACACTACATACTGATATACACCTGAACATCAGCAGGAGAGGACTCTTTAAAGTAGAGACACTACATACTGATATACACCTGAACATCAGCAGGAGAGGACTCTTTAAAGTAGAGACACTACATACTGATATACACCTGAACATCAGCAGGAGAGGACTCTTTAAAGTAGAGACACTACATACTGATATACACCTGAACATCAGCAGGAGAGGACTCTTTAAAGTAGAGACACTACATACTGATATACACCTGAACATCAGCAGGAGAGGACTCTTTAAAGTAGAGACACTACATACTGATATACACCTGAACATCAGCAGGAGAGGACTCTTTAAAGTAGAGACACTACATACTGATATACACCTGAACATCAGCAGGAGAGGACTCTTTAAAGTAGAGACACTACATACTGATATACACCTGAACATCAGCAGGAGAGGACTCTTTAAAGTAGAGACACTACATACTGATATACACCTGAACATCAGCAGGAGAGGACTCTTTAAAGTAGAGACACTACATACTGATATACACCTGAACATCAGCAGGAGAGGACTCTTTAAAGTAGAGACACTACATACTGATATACACCTGAACATCAGCAGGAGAGGACTCTTTAAAGTAGAGACACTATACTGATATACACCTGAACATCAGCAGGAGAGACTCTTTAAAGTAGAGCCACTACATACTGATATACACCTGAACATCAGCAGGAGAGGACTCTTTAAAGTAGAGACACTACATACTGATATCACCTGAACATCAGCAGGAGAGGACTCTTTAAAGTAGAGACACTACATACTGATATACACCTGAACATCAGCAGGAGAGGACTCTTTAAAGTAGAGACACACATACTGATATACACCTGAACATCAGCAGGAGAGGACTCTTTAAAGTAGAGACACCACATACTGATATACACCTGAACATCAGCAGGAGAGGACTCTTTAAAGTAGAGACACTACATACTGATATACACCTGAACATCAGCAGGAGAGGACTCTTTAAAGTAGAACACTACATACTGATATACACCTGAACATCAGCAGGAGAGGACTCTTTAAAGTAGATACACTACATACTGATATACACCTGAACATCAGCAGGAGAGGACTCTTTAAAGTAGAGACACTACATACTGATATACACTTTCACTTGAGTAAAGAAGTTTAGTCAGTACTTCTACTTTCACCAGAGTATTTTTTTTTTTTTTTATGCTTTGGATCACATTTCAACTTCAGTGTACATATATATATGTTGTTAAATAGTTGTACAGAGTGGTCCGTCTTTCTTTCTTTTTCTTGACAAGACAACAACAATAAGCACACAAGAACATGGGGTGTTTTCTTTTACAATATAAAACATTGACAGTATAGATCCTTAAATAAAATATTCAAACAGTTCGACAAAAGAAGGGCGTATCGGGGTATACACTTTCCATTTCTCCCAAATGTCCTCAAATCTATGTTCCTGGAGCCTCAAAGAGAAGGTTCTTCTTTCCATTACAAAGATTTCGTAAATGATATCGTACCAATCATCTATAGATGGGCTGTTTGGTTTGAGCCATTTCTTTGTGATTGCTTTCCTGGCGGCTGCACTCAACATCCCAAACAAGTATTTTGTTTTATTATTTGTGGATGTTGAGTGCAGGAAACCAAAGAGGAGTTCATCCCAATTAAAATTAATGTTTTTTCCAAATATGATGACAATTTCTTTATAAAACCTTATGCCAAAAGGTATTTACTACTGGGCAATCCCAGAGCACGTGGTAATGGTTTGCCTCCTGGGATCCACAATTTCTCCAGCAGCTGGAAGAACCAGCATGGTGAGACTGCTGAGCGGGCGTGATAACACATCTAGTGAGACTCTTCCAGGCGAACGCTCTCCATGAGGAGGAGCTTGTTATTCTCCATTGGAATCCACAATAGTTGTTCCAGATTTCCTCTGGAATACAACTGTTAGTTTCCCTTTCCCATTTTAGTTTTATGTATATGGTACTTGTTTTTGTAATCTCCTGGAGTCCCTTATATATTCTTGATATCACTTTGAGCCCTGAATCTGTACCATATGCACCAATACAAACTTTCAGTAAGTTGTTTTCGAACGCCCTCTGGTTCTCTAGCAGAGAACTGTTCATGTGGTGGCGTACCTGAAGGAATCTGAAAAAGTCACTGTTATTTAGCCCATGTTGTATTTTCAACGTTTGAAGATTGTTCAGTGTCCCCCGATTAAAAAAAGTACAGTAGGAAGAGAGGCCCCGATCAGCCCATCCCTTATAACTTGCGTCTAGCTTACTCTGGGTAAAGTCGAGATCATGGGAGCACCATTTCAGGATCTTTATCTCTTCAACAAGCCACTCTTTGTTATAACCTTTAACCATGTTTTCAGAGTCAGATTGATCCACTTATTACCCGTTTCCATTGGGTTTTTAATTAGTCCCCTAATCGTGCCTGTATTGGAACTGCCCCGGACACCCTCTCTTCAATTTCTTTCCATCTTGCTTGGTAATCTGATTTACACCAACAGAACAAAATCCTCAGTTGGGCCGATGTATAATAGTCTCTTAAACAGGGCAGTGCAACACCTCCCTTGTTCTTCGCCAATTGAAGAGTTTGAAATCGTATTCTCAGTTTTTTTCCCTGCCAAATGTAGCGCGAAATTAATTTGTCCCATTCGTTGAATTGATTATCTGTTATTTCTATTGGAAGAGTTTGAAACAAATATAATATCCTAGGCAAGACATTCATTTTAACTGATTCAATTCGTGATTCAAAACTTAATATTGGAATTAAATTCCATCTCTTTATGTCTTCCTTAATTTTTTTAATTCCCAGTCATACAATTTTGTGAGATCTTTTGGGATGTTAACTCCGAGGTATTTGATGTGATCCAGATCCCAGTTTAATTGGAGATTCGACTTTAGGATCTGGCTAGGCCTATAATTAAAACTTCATATTTGGGTCTTTTGAATATTCAATTTGTACCCTGAGACGGAGCTAAAGTCATCTTGCTAATAATTTCAAGATTGAGCTCTCTGGGTTTGACAAGTGAATTAAAACGTCATCCGCAAATAATGACATTTTATGTTCTTGGCCTTGTATTTTTATGCCAGCAACATTATTTTCCTGACTAACCCCCTGGCTTAAAGCCTCAATAAATATTGCAAATAATAATGTACTTATTGGACAGCCTTGTCTGGTCCCTCTTTCCAGGCCGAATGATGCGGATATGTCCCCATTTATTTATTTGTTTGCCCTTGGGTCATTATAAAGTGCTTGAATGGTTCTAATAAACGATGGGTGAAATCCAAATGTCTGTAATGTTCTATACAAGAATTCCCAATTGACTCGATCGAAAGCCTTTTCCGCATCAAGACTCAATAATACTGCCTCAATTTTATTTGTAGTTATATGTTCAATCACATGTAAGGTTCGCCGGATGTTATCTTGGGTCTGCCTTTGCTGAATGAAACCTGTCTGGTCTAGACTTATTATCCGGGGGAGGTTCTTATCAAGTCTCTTTGCTAAAATATGGGTAAAAATCTTATAGTCTTAATTCAATACACTTATCGGACGATAATTCCCACATTCAAGTTTATCTTTACCCTCTTTTGGAATTAGGGAAATCACCGCTTCTTTCCAAGAAGGGGGCGTTACTCCCGTTTTAAGCACATGGTTAAATGAGGCCTTCATCATAGGAAGCAGGTCTTTCATCTCCTTGTACCACTCAGAGGGAAAGCCATCAGGTCCTGCTGCCTTATTAGGTTTTAAGTGTGATATTGCCCTCTTGATCTCTTGATCCGTAATTTCGCTAGTGAGGAGCTTATTCTGTTCTTCCCCGACTTTAGGCAGGTTTATCCTTTCAAAAAAGGCTTCCATCTTTGTTTTATCTATTTCAGGTTGAGTATATCATTTTTTTTAAAAAGGACTCAAATGATTGTTGTATATCCTTTATTTTGCAATGGGTAGAGTTGGTAATAGGGTCCTTTATTTTATAAATTGTGTTTTCTGCTTGTTGTTTCTTCAATTTGTAAGCAAGTAATTTAGCAGATCTTCCCCCAGCTTCATAATATCTTTGTTTTAGAAAAATCATCTTTTTTTTTAATGTCGTTTGAATAGATTTCATTCAACTCATTCTTTTGCCTTTCTATCTCCATTTCTGTTCCTTGATTCTGTGTCTTTTTATGTTCGTTCTCTAATTTCTCCAATTCTGTTTGTAACCCATCCAATTTTTCTTTTCTCTGCTTTTTTAAACGAGAACAATAGCCTATCATTTCCCCCCTAAGAACAGCTTTGCTTGCGTCCCATAGAATCTGTGGTGACACTTCGCCGTTATCATTTTCATCTACAGTAAATCCATTGTAATGTCCGTCCTTATTTGCTGCCTCATTTGATTTAACATCCCTGTGTTTAGCCTCCAGATTGTGTTTTTATTGTCAGACCCTAATAATACATGTATATACAGTATACTGGAGTGAGTTCAGATAGATCCATGGTCCCAATACTGCAATGTTTCACTCTATGTAGGTCTCTTTGAAACATAAAGAAATAGTCAAGCCTAGAAAAGAAGGTATAGTCTCTCTTTGTCGGGTTCAACTCCCTCCATATGTCTGAGAGTCCCAGCTCTTCCATCATTCATTTTATATTTCTTGTGGTTTTTTTCTCTCTTGAGTGATACGATTTTGATGTGTCCAGGGTTGGGTGGAGTCTAACGTTAAGGTCACCCCCACAAATGAGGATGCCCCAGGTCGATTAATAACACAAACATTTCTTTATAGAATTTCCATTGGGAGCCAGGATACACATACACACATTCAAAAAAGTAACTAGAACTCCCTCCAGATTCCCCCTAACCAGAACATATCTCCCCTCTTTATCTTTCTTTTCATATGTACACTCAAAGTTTAGTTTACCAGTGATCAAAATTGCAACCCCTCTCCTAGACCCCTGGCTGCAGGAAGATGAGTACTGATTATATCTCCATTTCTTAAGTTTGTCATGCTCTATTTGTGTTAGGTGAGTCTCTTGGAGGAGAGCCACCTCTATTCCCTCCCTCTTCAATTTCGACATAACTGTGCTCCTCTTGATTGGGTTTCCCAGGCCGTTTACATTATACGTAGCTACTTTAACTGACTTGGTATTTTGCATGGTTTGTCTTTAGGTATATCTCAAGCCCCTTCACGCTTCTATATATCACATATATCGCACCCCTGGTGCTACAAGGAACAGTAGCAAGAACAGAATCGTTAACCAATAACAAGTTAACAAAAAAAAAGAAAATCACAATCAAAGATAACAACATTGACTTCCAAGATGACGGCCTCTTTAACGGCCTTGTGACTCTGTTGGAATGTGAGTGTACAACATCAGGAAGATACGTCCCCAGCTGACTCAGAAAGCGACTCAGGTTCTGGTCCAGGCTCTCGTCATCTCACGCCTAGACTACTGCAACTCCCTCCTGACTGGTCTACCTGCATGTGCCATCCGACCTCTGCAGCTCATCCAGAATGCAGCGGCTCGTCTGGTTTTCAACCTTCCTAAATTCTCCCACACCACTCCGCTCCTCCGCTCCCTTCACTGTAACTGCTAGAATCCACTTCAAGACACTGGTACTTGCTTACCATGCTGCGAATGGATCTGGCCCTTCCTACATCCAGGACCTGGTTAAACCGTACACCCCAGCGCGTGCACTACGCTCTGCATCAGCCAAACGACTCGTTGCGCCCTCGCTGCGAAGGGGACCCAAGTTCCCATCAGCAAAAACACGTGGGTTTGCTGTCCTGGCTCCAAGATGGTGGAATGAGCTCCCCATTGACATCAGGACGGCAGATAGCTTGCACATCTTCCGGCGCAAACTGAAAACTCATCTCTTTCGACTCCACTTCGAGCGATAGAACTATTAACGAAGCACTTTTATACTAATAAAGGACTGGCTTACCTAAAGCCAGTTGAGTAGCACTTGAAATGTTTGGCTCTATGAAACCTGATGTACTTATATGATTCTGTTTTCTTCAAGGTTGTGTCTTCCTGGTCGAATGTACTTATTGTAAGTCGCTTTGGATAAAAGCGTCAGCTAAATGCAATGTAATAATGTAGGGGGAAATCTCTTCCTCCTAGTAGAGAAAGAGGGCCCCCTTCAGCCTTTACGCTGATACGTAGGTCCATAGTGTCCAATCGCAGGCGTCCCGACCTCAAATCTATCATTTAATTGCCATTAACATTACCCTTCTGAGAAGGTTTAATTTTGGAAAATAGGATCGAGAATTGAGTCTCTCACAACATTACACAGCATAAACTCTCTGTGGTTTCTAGAAGTAACATTATAATTGTAACTGAATGTTTCTATTAGAGCAGCAGTACTTATCAGGTGTCCTGACGGCGGTATGCATGGAGCCGTTCCTTAAAGCCTTGGTTGGCGCGTGTCGTGCCCCGGTTTCCTCGCTTTTCACTGGATCGCCAAGTCATCCGGCTGATCTGGTCCAAAAGGGAGGTTGTCTTTTTCACCACAGTCACCGGAATTCCCCTCTTTGCCATGTCCATCGTTGCTTCCTCCACCGAGCCGTAGACCACCGTACCTTCCTCGTAACTCACTCTTAATCGGGCGGGGAATGGCGTTTGGAATCGTATATTTCTTCCCTTGAGCGCAGCTTTTGCTTCTGCATATTCCCTCCGCTTCCTCAATACCTCCGGTGCATAGTCATGGTCCAGTTGGATCCTTTCCCTTGGAAGTCAAATCCTTGTTTCTGCCAAGCTCTTTTCAGGACATCTTCCTTCACCGTGTAGCTTGAAAACTTAACCACGATTGATCTCGGAGGGGCTTCATTCGGGGGTTTCGGTGTCAGCGCCCGGTGCGCCCTCTCGATATTTAGGGCGGTGGAGGGGGAAGCTCCAAGCTTTTTGTCAGCAAATCTTCCACGAAAGCGATTACTGATGCCGTGCCTTCTTCGGCTCCTTCTTTTACCCCGTGTATTCTGACATGTTCACGTCGCGATCGCCCCTCCAAATCAGTCAGCTTTGCCTCTGTTTGCATCTGAAGCTTTACCAGCTCCGTCAGAACGTCCTCTGATGACTGGATTCTGGTCTCAGCACCGTTAATTCGCTCCTCTGCTTCTTCCACTCTTTTGCCGATTTTACTAATGTCCTCTTTTATGCCGCTCAGCTGTTGACCGAAGTCTTTTCTAAGTTCTCGTAGCTCCTTCAAGATTAAAGCCAAGTTAGATTTACCGTTCGGCTCTGAGTCAGAGTCCGGCTGCGTGTCGTCCATGTTGCTAATGCTGCTAGCTCGAGACAGTTGACCTTCTTCGTTTTCGACGTTTTCCTTTGTTGGAGCAATACTTTTCTTCCCCCTTTTAGGCATATTACTTCGCCCGCCGTGTATATGCTTGCTGTAAATACTTTCCTGGTTATTCAAGTTAAAACGGGAAACTTTGAGTTCTCACTATCGGGAGCCTGTCACGCTATGCTGCGATCCCCATGCCTGCTAGACCGGAAGTCCTACCAGAGTATTTTTAAACACGAGTATCTGTACTTCTACTTGAGTAAAGGATGTGTGGACTTTTGCCCTCTCTGGTCACTCCTGATTGTATGCCTCTGATAGATTGATGGTGAGTTGAAGCCAGCAGTGGTAACACACACGCTATCGAGCATCTAGACAGCTGTGGTGGGTTTATCAACAGGAAAAAGACAGGCACGCTCCGTCGTTTAGTAAAAACAAATAGACAAAGCTGCTTTAATTCTTTGTGCCACAGGGTCTATTTGTTTTCTTGAGATTACTGCTTTTATATTACACGGCTTAGTTGAATACTGAATTCTGATTGGTCAATGTGTACTTTCCTGAGGTCTGCTAATTTTCCTTAACAGACCGTTGCTAAGGAGAACAGATCGTTGCTAAGGAGAACAGACCGTTACTAAGGAGGGTCAAGGGATCATACTGTCATATCAATCTGCAGAAAGAATTCAAGTCAATTTAACGTCAGCTGTGGGCAACAACCATTAGTTTTCTCCATCAGAAAACACCATGGAATACTTTTAAATATTCATTTGTATATTTGTGGAGAGCGTTGGATTCATGATGGCTAAACTGTCTTCAGTAAAGAAAAAGAAAAAGAGCGGAAGAGAAGGAAAGGTTACGTTGCTCTCCCTGCATAATTTGTGAGTTTCTTCTGGAGTATAAAGGGACTACAAATTGCATTTCGTCCTTTGTTTGAGAATGACAGTAAATGAAACTACATATATAACCTAAAAAATATCATCAGCATACATTTGACTGTCACTGCCAAAAGATGATCAAACACTGATGGATCGTGTGTTACTGAATGGGCTGACATTTTTAAATGCTCCATTTTGTGGTGTTCAAACATACATTCTTAAAATCCACACAATGCAAGGAGGGGAAATCATATCAAAGTTGGTCAAACATGTTTCATAAAAATTGCCTTTTTTCTAGTTTTGTAAATATATTGACTTACTTACTATATGAAAATGAACACAGGTGCATCTCTTATTAAGATGACACTCTAAATGTGAATTGAGGGTCATGATTTGTAGAGCCAGAGGTTTATTGCATACTGGGAGTTGTTTGGAAGATTTATGAGGGATTGTTACGACCCGCCTCCCTACTCAATAGTAGTGGCTCGTGAGGCAGTCCGCAACATAAAACAAAAGTACACAACACGTAGGCACTAAACTGTGATCGTACATTTATTGCCACAATACTTAATCATTCCACTGGAGGACAGGTAAAACAAACAAACAGACGGAGGGGACTTGGGCCAACCACACCACGGGCCATAGGATCCAGAGCCTTCCTCCGCTACCCAAAATCCAACAGAACCTAACGGGAGAATTAAAGCCGCGAAAACCTAATACTAACACGTCCTCCAGGAAACACAACAAAAAGGCAAAAGAGCTCTGACACAGCAGAGACATCCGGAGTAGTGATCGGCTTCCTCCTTCTCCTTCAGTCTCCTCTTTTATGTTCGGCTGATTGGCAACTGGGAACACCTGGGGAAGGCGGAGCCAGGTGTACCTGCACAGCAGAGAGAACAAAGAGACAGGAGTGGAGCACGTAACAGGGATGATACATCTGAAAAACACTCTTGTCTTGTAAAGGAAATTATAATCCAGCCATCCAGTTTCACCATCAATACCTGGGTGTTCTGTTGTTTCTGGAGACGGTTCATTGCTTGATGTTCAGCCACCAGCTTCAAGTATCTGAAGACATGACAATGATTGAGCACAGTTCACCCAGCACTCATGCATTCTCATTATAAGGAGCACTAGTTTAAAAAAGCATCACCGTCCTGAAACTGGTGAAATAAGAAATATACACTCAGTGTGTGTGAGCTATAAATCAGTTATGTCCCTCGACTGACAGCATTGATGGCAAAAGTACACACATCCTTTACTCAAGTAGAAGTACAGATACTAATGTTTAAAAATACTCTGGTGAAAGTAGAAGTACTGACTAAAGTTCTTTACTCAAGTCAAAGTGAAGAGGCTTTGAAATGTACTTCAGTAAAAAGTACCCATAACTAGCAGCTGCTTTAAAGAGTACCTGACCTCCCTTTATATTAATAGAACAATAATGTCATTGTTAGCTAATGAATGTTTCCATGCTGAACAACGGCAACATGACAACGTTTCCATTGGTCCCTCTTCTTTAGAGAAGACCAGGAAATGATGGATACACGGATCGTGTTCAAATCAATAGGCACGCAATGACTCTAAAGAATAATGATCACGCCATTAGACACACATTCAGACTAAAGGAACCAGCTGTTTGGAAAATGAGAGAAGTAGAAAGTACAAGTATTTGAGTTCAACATGTAAGAAGTAGAAAGTACAGGTATTTGAGTTCAACATGTAAGAAGTAGAAAGTACAGGTATTTGTGTTCAACATGTAAGAAGTAGAAAGTACAGGTATTTGTGTTCAACATGTAAGAAGTAGAAAGTACAGGTATTTGAGTTCAACATGTAAGAAGTAGAAAGTACAGGTATTTGTGTTCAACATGTGAGAAGTAGAAAGTACAGGTATTTGTGTTCAACATGTAAGAAGTAGAAAGTACAGGTATTTGAGTTCAACATGTAAGAAGTAGAAAGTACAGGTATTTGAGTTCAACATGTAAGAAGTAGAAAGTACAGGTATTTGTGTTCAACATGTAAGAAGTAGAAAGTACAGGTATTTGAGTTCAACATGTAAGAAGTAGAAAGTACAGGTATTTGAGTTCAACATGTAAGAAGTAGAAAGTTCAGGTATTTGAGTTCAACATGTGAGAAGTAGAAAGTACAGGTATTTGTGTTCAACATGTAAGAAGTAGAAAGTACAGGTATTTGAGTTCAACATGTAAGAAGTAGAAAGTACAGGTATTTGTGTTCAACATGTAAGAAGTAGAAAGTACAGGTATTTGAGTTCAACATGTAAGAAGTAGAAAGTACAGGTATTTGTGTTCAACATGTAAGAAGTAGAAAGTACAGGTATTTGAGTTCAACATGTAAGAAGTAGAAAGTACAGGTATTTGTGTTCAACATGTGAGAAGTAGAAAGTTCAGGTATTTGAGTTCAACATGTAAGAAGTAGAAAGTACAGGTATTTGGGTTCAACATGTAGGAAGTAGAAAGTACAGGTATTTGAGTTCAACATGTAAGAAGTAGAAAGTACAGGTATTTGGGTTCAACATGTAGGAAGTAGAAAGTACAGGTATTTGAGTTCAACATGTAAGAAGTAGAAAGTACAGGTATTTGAGTTCAACATGTAAGAAGTAGAAAGTACAGGTATTTGTGTTCAACATGTAAGAAGTAGAAAGTACAGGTATTTGTGTTCAACATGTAAGAAGTAGAAAGTTCAGGTATTTGAGTTCAACATGTAAGAAGTAGAAAGTACAGGTATTTGAGTTCAACATGTAAGAAGTAGAAACTACAGGTATTTGGGTTCAACATGTAAGAAGTAGAAAGTTCAGGTATTTGTGTTCAACATGTGAGAAGTAGAAAGTTCAGGTATTTGAGTTCAACATGTAAGAAGTAGAAAGTACAGGTATTTGGGTTCAACATGTAGGAAGTAGAAAGTACAGGTATTTGAGTTCAACATGTAAGAAGTAGAAAGTACAGGTATTTGTGTTCAACATGTAAGAAGTAGAAAGTTCAGGTATTTGAGTTCAACATGTAAGAAGTAGAAAGTACAGGTATTTGGGTTCAACATGTAAGAAGTAGAAAGTTCAGGTATTTGTGTTCAACATGTGAGAAGTAGAAAGTTCAGGTATTTGAGTTCAACATGTAAGAAGTAGAAAGTACAGGTATTTGGGTTCAACATGTAAGAAGTAGAAAGTACAGGTATTTGAGTTCAACATGTAAGAAGTAGAAAGTACAGGTATTTGTGTTCAACATGTAAGAAGTAGAAAGTTCAGGTATTTGAGTTCAACATGTAAGAAGTAGAAAGTACAGGTATTTGTGTTCAACATGTGAGAAGTAGAAAGTTCAGGTATTTGAGTTCAACATGTAAGAAGTAGAAAGTACAGGTATTTGTGTTCAACATGTAAGAAGTAGAAAGTTCAGGTATTTGAGTTCAACATGTAAGAAGTAGAAAGTACAGGTATTTGTGTTCAACATGTAAGAAGTAGAAAGTACAGGTATTTGGGTTCAACATGTAAGAAGTAGAAAGTACAGGTATTTGGGTTCAACATGTAAGAAGTAGAAAGTACAGGTATTTGGGTTCAACATGTAAGAAGTAGAAAGTACAGGTATTTGTGTTCAACATGTAAGAAGTAGAAAGTACAGGTATTTGGGTTCAACATGTACGAAGTACAAAGTACAGGTATTTGAGTTCAACATGTAATAAGTAGAAAGTACAGGTATTTGTGTTCAAGATGTAAGAAGTAGAAAGTACAGGTATTTGTGTTCAAGATGTAAGAAGTAGAAAGTACAGGTATTTGTGTTCAACATGTAATAAGTAGAAAGTACAGGTATTTGTGTTCAAGATGTAAGAAGTAGAAAGTACAGGTATTTGTGTTCAACATGTAAGAAGTATAAAGTACAGGTATTTGAGTTCAACATGTAAGAAGTAGAAAGTACAGGTATTTGTGTTCAACATGTAAGAAGTAGAAAGTACAGGTATTTGAGTTCAACATGTAAGAAGTAGAAAGTACAGGTATTTGAGTTCAACATGTAAGAAGTAGAAAGTTCAGGTATTTGAGTTCAACATGTGAGAAGTAGAAAGTACAGGTATTTGTGTTCAACATGTAAGAAGTAGAAAGTACAGGTATTTGAGTTCAACATGTAAGAAGTAGAAAGTACAGGTATTTGTGTTCAACATGTAAGAAGTAGAAAGTACAGGTATTTGAGTTCAACATGTAAGAAGTAGAAAGTACAGGTATTTGTGTTCAACATGTAAGAAGTAGAAAGTACAGGTATTTGAGTTCAACATGTAAGAAGTAGAAAGTACAGGTATTTGTGTTCAACATGTGAGAAGTAGAAAGTTCAGGTATTTGAGTTCAACATGTAAGAAGTAGAAAGTACAGGTATTTGGGTTCAACATGTAGGAAGTAGAAAGTACAGGTATTTGAGTTCAACATGTAAGAAGTAGAAAGTACAGGTATTTGGGTTCAACATGTAGGAAGTAGAAAGTACAGGTATTTGAGTTCAACATGTAAGAAGTAGAAAGTACAGGTATTTGAGTTCAACATGTAAGAAGTAGAAAGTACAGGTATTTGTGTTCAACATGTAAGAAGTAGAAAGTACAGGTATTTGTGTTCAACATGTAAGAAGTAGAAAGTACAGGTATTTGAGTTCAACATGTAAGAAGTAGAAAGTACAGGTATTTGTGTTCAACATGTAAGAAGTAGAAAGTTCAGGTATTTGAGTTCAACATGTAAGAAGTAGAAAGTACAGGTATTTGAGTTCAACATGTAAGAAGTAGAAACTACAGGTATTTGGGTTCAACATGTAAGAAGTAGAAAGTTCAGGTATTTGTGTTCAACATGTGAGAAGTAGAAAGTTCAGGTATTTGAGTTCAACATGTAAGAAGTAGAAAGTACAGGTATTTGGGTTCAACATGTAGGAAGTAGAAAGTACAGGTATTTGAGTTCAACATGTAAGAAGTAGAAAGTACAGGTATTTGTGTTCAACATGTAAGAAGTAGAAAGTTCAGGTATTTGAGTTCAACATGTAAGAAGTAGAAAGTACAGGTATTTGAGTTCAACATGTAAGAAGTAGAAAGTACAGGTATTTGGGTTCAACATGTAAGAAGTAGAAAGTTCAGGTATTTGTGTTCAACATGTGAGAAGTATGAAAGTTCAGGTAATTTGAGTCAACAGTACAGGTATTTGGTTCAACATGTAGAAGTAGAAAGTACAGGTATTTGGGTTCAACATGTAAGAAGTAGAAAAGTACAGGTATTTGAGGTTCAACATGTAAGAAGTAGAAAGTACAGGTATTTGTGTTCAACATGTAAGAAGTAGAAAGTTCAGGTATTTGAGTTCAACATGTAAGAAGTAGAAAGTACAGGTATTTGTGTTCAACATGTAGAAGTAGAAAGTTCAGGTATTTGAGTTCAACATGTAAGAAGTAGAAAGTACAGGTATTTGTGTTCAACATGTAAGAAGTAGAAAGTTCAGGTATTTGAGTTCAACATGTAAGAAGTAGAAAGTACAGGTATTTGGGTTCAACATGTAAGAAGTAGAAAGTACAGGTATTTGGGTTCAACATGTAAGAAGTAGAAAGTACAGGTATTTGGGTTCACATGTAAGAAGTAGAAAGTACAGGTATTTGAGTTCAACATGTAAGAAGTAGAAAGTACAGGTATTTGTGTTCAACATGTAAGAAGTAGAAAGTACAGGTATTTGGGTTCAACATGTACGAAGTACAAAGTACAGGTATTTGAGTTCAACATGTAATAAGTAGAAAGTACAGGTAAGTGTATTCAAGATGTAAGAAGTAGAAGGTACAGGTATTTGTGTTCAACATGTAATAAGTAGAAAGTACAGGTATTTGTGTTCAAGATGTAAGAAGTAGAAAGTACAGGTATTTGTGTTCAACATGTAAGAAGTATAAAGTACAGGTATTTGGGTTCAACATGTAATAAGTAGAAAGTACAGGTATTTGTGTTCAAGATATAAGAAGTAGAAAGTACAGGTATTTGTGTTCAACATGTAAGAAGTAGAAAGTACAGGTATTTGGGTTCAACATGTAAGAAGTAGAAAGTACAGGTATTTGGGTTCAACATGTAAGAAGTAGAAAGTACAGGTATTTGGGTTCAACATGTAAGAAGTAGAAAGTACAGGTATTTGGGTTCAACATGTAAGAAGTAGAAAGTACAGGTATTTTGGGTTCAACATGTAAGAAGTAGAAAGTACAGGTATTTGTGTTCAAGATGTAAGAAGTAGAAAGTACAGGTATTTGGGTTCAACATGTAAGAAGTAGAAAGTACAGGTATTTGTGTTCAACATGTAAGAAGTAGAAAGTACAGGTATTTGGGTTCAACATGTAAGAAGTAGAAAGTACAGGTATTGGGTTCAACATGTAAGAAGTATAAAGTACAGGTATTTGGGTTCAACATGTAATAAGTAGAAAGTACAGGTATTTGTGTTCACGATGTAAGAAGTAGAAAGTACAGGTATTTGTGTTCAACATGTAAGAAGTAGAAAGTACAGGTATTTGGGTTCAACATGTACGAAGTAGAAAGTACAGGTATTTGGGTTCAACATGTAAGAAGTAGAACGTACAGGTATTTGTGTTCAACATGTAAGAAGTAGAAAGTACAGGTATTTGGGTTCAACATGTAAGAAGTAGAATGTACAGGTATTTGTGTTCAAGATGTAAGAAGTAGAAAGTACAGGTATTTGTGTTCAACATGTAAGAAGTATAAAGTACAGGTATTTGGGTTCAACATGTAATAAGTAGAAAGTACAGGTATTTGTGTTCAAGATGTAAGAAGTAGAAAGTACAGGTATTTGTGTTCAACATGTAAGAAGTAGAAAGTACAGGTATTTGGGTTCAACATGTAAGAATATAAAGTACAGGTATTGGGTTCAACATGTAGAAGTAGAAAGTACAGTTATTTGGGTTCAACATGTAAGAAGTAGAAAGTACAGGTATTTGGGTTCAACATGTAAGAAGTAGAAAGTACAGGTATTTGAGTTCAACATGTAAGAAGTAGAAAGTACAGGTATTTGGGTTCAACATGTAAGAAGTAGAAAGTACAGGTATTTGTGTTCAAGATGTAAGAAGTAGAAAGTACAGGTATTGGGTTCAACATGTAAGAAGTAGAAAGTACAGGTATTTGTGTTCAACATGTAAGAAGTAAGAAAGTACAGGTATTTGGGTTCAACATGTAAGAAGTAGAAAGTACAGGTATTTGGGTTCAACATGTAAGAAGTATAAAGCACAGGTATTTGGGTTCAACATGTAAGTAAGTAGAACGTACAGGTATTTGTGTTCAAAAGATGTAAGAAGTAGAAAGTACACAGGTATTTGCTGTTCAACATGTAAGAAGTAGAAGTACAGGTATTTGGGTTCAACATGTACGAAGTAGAAAGTACAGGTATTTGGGTTCAACATGTAAGAAGTAGAACGTACAGGTATTTGTGTTCAACATGTAAGAAGTAGAAAGTACAGGTATTTGGGTTCAACATGTAACAAGTAGAAAGTACAGGTATTTGGGTTCAACATGTAAGAAGTAGAAAGTACAGGTATTTGGGTTCACATGTAAGGGAAGTAGAAAGTACAGTATTTGTGTTCAACATGTAAGAAGTAGAAAGTACAGGTATTTGGTTCAACATGTAAGAAAGAAGTAGAAAGTACAGGTATTGGGGTTCAACATGTAAGAAGTAGAAAGTACAGGTATTTGGGTTCAACATGTAAGAAGTAGAAAGTACAGGTATTTGTGTTCAACATGTAAGAAGTAGAAAGTACAGGTATTTGTGTTCAACATGTAAGAAGTAGAAAGTACAGGTATTTGGGTCAAACATGTAGAAAGAAGTAGAAAAGTACAGGTATTTGGGTTCAAATTGTAAGAAGTAGAAAGTACAGGTATTTGGGTTCAACATGTAAGAAGTAGAAAGTACAGGTATTTGTGTTCAACATGTAAGAAGTAGAAAGTACAGGTATTTGGGTTCAACATGTAAGAAGTAGAAAGTACAGGTATTTGGGTTCAACATGTAAGAAGTATAAAGTACAGGTATTTGGGTTCAACATGTAATAAGTAGAAAGTACAGGTATTTGTGTTCAAGATGTAAGAAGTAGAAAGTACAGGTATTTGTGTTCAACATGTAAGAAGTAGAAAGTACAGGTATTTGGGTTCAACATGTACGAAGTAGAAAGTACAGGTATTTGAGTTCAACATGTAAGAAGTAGAAAGTACAGGTATTTGTGTTCAACATGTAAGAAGTAGAAAGTACAGGTATTTGAGTTCAACATGTAAGAAGTAGAAAGTACAGGTATTTGGGTTCAACATGTAAGAAGTAGAAAGTACAGGTATTTGGGTTCAACATGTAAGAAGTAGAAAGTACAGGTATTTGTGTTCAACATGTAAGAAGTAGAAAGTACAGGTATTTGGGTTCAACATGTAAGAAAGAAGTAGAAAGTACAGGTATTTGGGTTCAACATGTAAGAAGTAGAAAGTACAGGTATTTGGGTTCAACATGTAAGAAGTAGAAAGTACAGGTATTTGGGTTCAACATGTAAGAAGTAGAAAGTACAGGTATTTGTGTTAGAAATGTAAGAAGTAAAAGTAAAAAGTCCTCAGAAAAATAAGTAGTGGAGTAAAGTACTGATACCAGAAAAATGTACTTAAGTACAATAACAAAGTATTTGTACTCCACTACTTCCCACCTCTGGCTGACAGTAAGTAAAGGACTGTAAGTAGAGGCTAAGATGAGCCATTTATGTGAAAACACCAGGGGAATATAGAAAGAAAGACTCTGCCCGGGCCTTTTTTACATACACTCCCCATTTCACACCATAGACCATTTCTAAGCGCCCCAGTGTATAATATCTTGCTCAGTCATACTTCTCCCCCTTGTGGTCCCTTTTCCAACGGGCTTCTCTCATGTTAAAGAAATGTTACTGTCTGGAATGGAAGCAGAACAATTCAATTATTCTTGCTTCTATCGTTGCGATAGCCAAAGATTGTTCAATTTCTGACATCCTTGGACATTATTGGACAATGTCTTTGAAGTGGTTTTCCAGTCTTTCAA
The DNA here is from genome assembly GCF_902827175.1 of Gymnodraco acuticeps. Taxonomy (NCBI): domain Eukaryota; kingdom Metazoa; phylum Chordata; class Actinopteri; order Perciformes; family Bathydraconidae; genus Gymnodraco; species Gymnodraco acuticeps. Next base: position 95,836 of record NW_022989978.1, read on the forward strand.
GTGCACCACTGACAGGGAAAAGGTGTGAAATCTTACCTATTGAACAAGAAAAATAAATGACAATTCAAATTTGAGCAAGTGTCCTTAATATAGCCTCCAGCATATCAATCAAAAAGGTGTATTATCCATGTCCTAAAAGAAAAGGAGAGAAGGCACAGACCAAAAGGTTGCGTATTGTAACCCTAGTTCTTTAAGGCAGTTTTACAGGCTCCGCCCCCTGCTGGATTCTATGGTTAATAATCTTCTCCAAAAACGTTTATTTATATTTTCCACCGCCTTTTTGGAATAAACAAGAATATTTTTCTTTTCAATCTCATCTGGACATTCCTTTTATTCTTCTCTCAACAACAAGCACAATCCCAGATAAACAGACTCAAATTCAGTTTTTTGTGCACTAAACGCTGCTAATATTTAAATTATATAAGCCTTCCGTGCAATACGAGGGGAATCGTGCAATTTAATTTATTATTTATTGATGTACATATTCCCTATCATGTCTATTTAAGTCCCATTTCTTGTTTTTATAGTGTCTTGTTGTTTTTATATTGTCTTGTTGTTGCGTGTTGGCACCTTGAGTTCATTGTAATTTTGTTGAACCTGTACAATGACAAATTAAAGATCTATCTAAACGTCTATTCATCTGTCAGCCCATGAGTGTATCACAGATAAAATAATAACAACAAATGGATATTGTGGTCACTACACCTTCATTCACTGAAATTAGCATGAACATAGCCAGCCAATCAGGACCAGCCAATCAGGACCAGCCAATCAGGACCAGCCAATCAGGACCAGCCAATCAGGACCAGCCAATCAGGACCAGCCAATCAAGACCAGCCAATCAGGACCAGCCAATCAAGACCAGCCAATCAGAACCAGCCAATCAAGACCAGCCAATCAGGACCAGCCAATCAAGACCAGCCAATCAGGACCAGCCAATCAAGACCAGCCAATCAAGACCAGCCAATCAGGACCAGCCAATCAAGACCAGCCAATCAGGACCAGCCAATCAGGACCAGCCAATCAAGACCAGCCAATCAGGACCAGCCAATCAAGACCAGCCAATCAAGACCAGCCAATCAGGACCAGCCAATCAAGACCAGCCAATCAAGACCAGCCAATCAGGACCAGCCAATCACCACGCAGCCAATCCGACAGCGTTACCCTAACCCTATACTGGACTCCACTTTGTACGGACCTTTTGCACAAAATCATCAGTGAGAACTATCAAAGTCCATTGGCGTTTTTCAAAGATAATGTTCAATCAATCGTATTTTATCGTATACTTAATTAAAGGACATTGTTAGACCTAAATGCAATTATTGAGTATGTCAAACTTGCTTAGTAGTACACCAATGGGAGCCATTTAGCAGAAGTTTGCATTATACAATTATATATATTATATTGAGGTTGATCACATTCCTTCAACAAACAATCATGACCATTGCTATGAAGGATCATTTTGTCTGCTTATTAGTACATTTTATTTTTCATATTTCCCCAGGTGAGTTCTACTAAGAGGGCAACCAACCATATTGAGATGAAAACAGACCCAACAATGCAGATTAAAAATCAACATTCTTCAACTACAAATCGTACATCGTCTCTCATTTGAGCTCTGTTAAGTGCCTCGATAAACATTCATCCGTTTGTCATCTTAAAATCTAGTTATTTATCTAAATTGTTATCACCGCAATAAACCGTATTTAATTGTTTTTTCATGTACAATATTTAAATTCCCATTCTGTTCTTGAATATTTCACATTCTATTTACATGTATATAGCCTCTGTTGTTTCCCCGACTCAGACTGCAAGGAATCTGGGTGTGACCCTAGATAACAAACTGTCCTTCACTGCAAACATCGCTGCTACAACCCGCTGCTGCAGATATACGCTTTACAACATCAGGAAGATACGTCCCCAGCTGACTCAGAAAGCCACGCAGGTTCTGGTCCAGGCTCTCGTCATCTCACGCCTAGACTACTGCAACTCCCTCCTGGCTGGTCTACCTGCATGTGCCATCCGACCTCTGCAGCTCACCCAGAATGCAGCGGCTCGTCTGGTCTTCAACCTTCCTAAATTTTCCCACACCACTCCGCTCCTCCGCTCCCTTCACTGGCTTCCAGTAACTGCTAGAATCCACTTCAAGACAATGGTACTTGCTTACCATGCTGCGAATGGATCTGGCCCTTCGGTACATCCAGGACATGGTTAAACCGTACACCCCAGTACGTGCACTACGCTCTGCATCAGCCAAACAGCTCGCTGCACCCGCACTGCGAAGGGGACCCAAGTTCCCATCAGCAAAAACACGTGGGTTTGCTATCCTGGCTCCAAGATGGTGGAATGAGCTCCCCATTGACATCAGGACGGCAGATAGCTTGCACATCTTCCGGCGCAGACTGAAAACTCATCTCTTTCGACTCCACTTCGAGCGATAGAACTATTAACGAAGCACTTATATACTAATAAAGGACTGGATTATCTAAAGCCAGTTGAGTAGCACTTGAAATGTTTGGCTCTATGAAACCTGATGTACTTATATGATTCTGTTTTCTTCAAGGTCGTGTCTTCCTGGTCGAATGCACTTATTGTAAGTCGCTTTGGATAAAAGCGTCAGCTAAATGTAATGTAATGTAATGTAATATAGACTTATTTCACTATTTTTTATTTGTATTTTTGTATTTTATCCTAAATGTTGCATCGCTGGAGGAGCCCAGGTCAGAAGATGTTCATTGCCATTTCTACACTGTAGCTTATATGACATAAAAACCTTTGAGTCTTTGAATTTGCTCCACCATCTGGACAAAATGTCATGAAACAAGTTCTGATTGCTTGGTTTATTGAGGTAATGGGAGAACCCCTGGTGTAATGCCTCTTCTTCTGTTAACTCCCTCATAAACACACTCCAATGAATGAAATGGCACCCATTCAGGGAGATTGACTAAAGGCTGTAATTCACTGCAATCAAGGTAAAATGCCTCTTCTAGTTGATTGTGCTCTTCAATAATGTCACTGATTCAGCCTCTTGTAGTCGTACACACTCATGCTGATCGACCAAGATATTAAGAGGGAGGCGTGTGGCGCAGTGGACTAGTGCATTGGTGTTCGGAACAGGTGGTCACAGGTTCAAACCCCACTGCAGTCAGCATGTTGTTGTGTCCCTGAGACACTTCACCACAAAGTGCTCCTGTGGGGATTGCCCACAGTATTGAGTATGTGAGTCGCTTTGGATAAAAGCGTCTAACATGTAATGTAAATAATGCATGTGTTGCTGCTATTCTGTCTCCTTGTGTTGCTTCATACCACCGCATATAATGATAATACTATCAATTGGGAATACAAGGCAAATTGTCTTGTATGTGGAGCAAGCATCATCTGGTTGGATCTTATATAGTAAAATAAACCATTTCCAACAGATTTAAAGTAGCAAAACATATAATAAAATCCCAAATAAATCCTGGAGATAGTTTGTATACGACAGTAATTCAAATTCAATTCAAATGTAAAGGTTGTATTGTCATGTACACAAAGCTACAGTGTAGAAATGGAACCTGAGCTCCTCCAACAATGCAACACATATAATAAAATACAAAATACAAAATAAAAAGTAGTGCAAAAGGTCTATATACATGTCAATAGAATACATGAACAGAATATGAAATTAAATAATGTAAATTAAGACAAAGTTAAATATGGTTTATTGCGGTGATAACTATTTATATAAATGAGTATATTGCAAGATGACAACAGGAAGTGACGATACATTAAATCATGTCTGGGAGTGTTATTTAATGAAACACACTACAATGTTTCTGACAGAAAAGCATGCATGCGGTTCCAAATATGAATTCAGATCTGGATGCTTCTAATTCAAGAGAAAGTGTAGCAATTGGTTTCATACAATACTATTAAAGCTTCCTAAGACAAGAGTAAGTGCTAGAATCAGAGCTAATGGGTACCGTGGGCAAGAAATTCTTAACGCCTTGTCAGGCAACGCTGGAGGGCATTAGATTCATTGCTGAAATCACAGTCAAACCAGTCAGGCTGAAGAAAGATACCAAACCAAGAGAAATATGGTTTCTACTGTATATGTATCATCATTTCTGGATTCAGTTATCTTTAGTGTGAGGTTTTGTTCACAAAGAAGCTCCATTACTCCACTGATTCTCAAAAAAAGAGCCTTCTGTTTTGATATCTAAAACAACAGACTATGTGTGAATCACAGCCTGAGGAAATGGACACATTACCATATGGAGCCGTCAGCAGAACAGCTTGTTTAAATGCAGTCTGTGCTGCTGAGTGCTTTCCTTCTTGCAGATACTACACAGATACAGCCACACATAATTCCCCCTCCCTTTTTTGCTGGTGTGTTGGCAGGTTCCTGATGGATCCAGGAGGTTGTTGGCAGGTTCCTGATGGATCCAGGAGGTTGTTGGCAGGTTCCTGATGGATCCAGGAGGTTGTTGGCAGGTTCCTGATGGATCCAGGAGGTGTGCGAGGTTCCTGATGGATCCGGTAGGTTGTTGGCAGGTTCTGATGGATCCAAGGAAGGTTGTTAGCAGGTTCCTGATGGATCCAGGAGGGTTGTTAGCAGGTTCCTGATGGATCCAGGAGGTTGTTAGCAGGTTCCTGATGGATCCAGAGGTTTTGGCAGGTTCCTGATGGATCCAGGAGGTTGTTGGCAGGTTCCTGATGGATCCAGGAGGTTGTTAGCAGGTTTCCGATGGATCCAGGAGGTTGTTAGCAGTTCCTGATGGATCCAGGAGGGTTGTTAGCAGGTTCCTGATGGATCCAGGAGGTTGTTGGCAGGTTCCTGATGGATCCAGGAGGTTGTTTGGCAGGTTCCTGATGGATCCAGGAGGTTGTTGGCAGGTTCCTGATGGATCCAGGAGGTTGTTGGCAGGTTCCTGATGGATCCAGGAGGTTGTTGGCAGGTTCCTGATGGATCCAGGAGGTTGTTGGCAGGTTCCTGATGGATCCAGGAGGTTGTTGGCAGGTTCCTGATGGATCCAGGAGGTTGTTAGCAGGTTCCTGATGGATCCAGGAGGTTGTTGGCAGGTTCCTGATGGATCCAGGAGGTTGTTGGCAGGTTCCTGATGGATCCAGGAGGTTGTTGGCAGGTTCCTGATGGATCCAGGAGGTTGTTGGCAGATCTCCGTCTGAAATCCCCCATAATTGTGTCGTAAAAAGACGGCCAAATCGTAAAACCACTTTATGTGAAAATCCAGTCCAATGGTTGAGCTATTTCTCAGGTTGAGCAGTCATAGAGGAGTGTGGTGAGAACGTTTTGTTGATAGTTAGCATCACAAGGTTGGATTTCAGTAAAGTGCAAATTAATTTGAAATGTAATGGATACAAGGCTTGTCTGAATACCTAAATATGCTGTAACATACAAATAATAATAAAGTGAGAGTGGAGGAAATGAAAATATATGGTTAAAGTAAATGAGAAGTTAAATTCTTCTTCTGTGGTGTTCCCTCTCCTGCAGTGTGTTCTATCGTGCATGTAAATGGACTGAAAAGGCTAAAAGAGGGTTTATTTGTTTGTTTTTCACACGTTGGGTGAATTGGCCATCAAACGGACTTACTGTAGGGCATTAGTGTTTTCACATAAACCTCCTCTGGATAAAATAATATCTGGGATGCAAAGCCAGTGTGAAAGAGGCCTGATTGTTAGCTCGTCACTGAGGACCAAATATCCTGTCGAGTTAATCAGCTGAATCTAATGTGTTTCAATAAAACGGGAAGGAGTGAGTTGTTTTTCCTATTGTGTGTTTAGTTGAGCAGACTCTTTTCAAACTCAGCCACAGAATGGTACACACACATTTCTCTCCATCAGTCACACAGCGGGCTCAGAACATAAACACCATCAATCACCTCACGGGCCCACACACAATGGGCACTGAGTGATGGATACAGGAGGAGCAGTGGATCATATTGAACAACTGGAACGCTTACAGTCTGGAAGGCTTGTTGATCATTTTTGCTGCGATAGATTTTTACTGTGAGACGTCCCTCAGGGTTATGACACACTGACGCCTTGCAGTGAGTAAAGTACATTCCCGATACACACAACCCAACATCAATGCTCCCTATTCCTGCTCGGATCAAAATCACACCATATCAAACACATAATATCGTTTTTCACAAACACTTCCCAATGCGGTAAATTGAGAATTGAGCTCAAAGGAAGCAGGGCCTTTTTCACGGCCCGTCCACACAGCGGCGTGCGTTGAAGCTTCCAACGCTTCGCCCATTCACTTTGAATGGGGTGACGTCACTTTTAGCCGAACTGCATTTTGGGAAGCGACGTGGAGCGTTGCTCGCTTCAAAAGTTGAGCAATGTTCAACTTTTGACGCCTCGACGGGAGCGTCAGCCAATGAAATCCCGTTTCTGCCAGTACAAGTGCTAGCCAATCAAACCGCGTGTATGCTGGGAGAGACTACGCAGGTCATTTCCTCATATTCAAACAAATGGAGGAGAAATTGATTATAGCGGTAGTGAATCACCCGGTGCTGTATGATCAGTCTCTGTTCATCTACCGGGATACAAACCGGAGGAGCGAGGCATGGAGGGAGGTGGCAGAGACAGTGGGTGAAACTGGTAGGTTTTCGCCTGTTGGGGATTTTATATCCAGTTTACTTCGTTTTAACTTTGCTATTGCTTTGTATGCCGGGGACGGGAGATTCATGTGATTGGTTGTTGGTCACGTTGGTTGTTGGTCCCCAAGCTTCAGACACGCCCACCGCCTAGCGTCAACGCACGCCGCTGTGTGGACGGGCCGTTACGCTCCTGTAGTGTGTTCAATAGGTTTTTGTGCATGTAAATGGTCTGCAGAGGCTAAAATCCCCTCCATTGGACTCCTTTGTTCACTTCCTGAACATAGTGACATCACTACGTTATACACTTCTATTGGCTAGCGCTCCAACACATTGTACGTGATAGGCTAAGGGGCGGGACATCTCTAAGTGGTTGACCGATCACAACAGAGCCGGCCAACTAACCAATCAGAGCAGACTGGGCTCTGGTTTCAGACAGAGGGTGAAAAGAGGTGCTGCAGCACAGACAGTATGAGAAGAATAAAGAGCTTTTTGAACATTAGAGCATGGAGACATGTAGAGACACTACATACTGATATACACCTAAACATCAGCAGGAGAGGACTCTTTAAAGTAGAGACACTACATACTGATATACACCTGAACATCAGCAGGAGAGGACTCTTTAAAGTAGAGACACTACATACTGATATACACCTGAACATCAGCAGGAGAGGACTCTTTAAAGTAGAGACACTACATACTGATATACACCTGAACATCAGCAGGAGAGGACTCTTTAAAGTAGAGACACTACATACTGATATACACCTGAACATCAGCAGGAGAGGACTCTTTAAAGTAGAGACACTACATACTGATATACACCTGAACATCAGCAGGAGAGGACTCTTTAAGTAGAGACACTACATACTGATATACACCCTGAACATCAGCAGGAGAGGACTCTTTAAAGTAGAGACACTACATACTGATATACACCTGAACATCAGCAGGAGAGGACTCTTTAAAGTAGAGACACTACATACTGATATACACCTGAACATCAGCAGGAGAGGACTCTTTAAAGTAGAGACACTACATACTGATATACACCTGAACATCAGCAGGAGAGGACTCTTTAAAGTAGAGACACTACATACTGATATACACCTGAACATCAGCAGGAGAGGACTCTTTAAAGTAGAGACACTACATACTGATATACACCTGAACATCAGCAGGAGAGGACTCTTTAAAGTAGAGACACTACATACTGATATACACCTGAACATCAGCAGGAGAGGACTCTTTAAAGTAGAGACACTACATACTGATATACACCTGAACATCAGCAGGAGAGGACTCTTTAAAGTAGAGACACTACATACTGATATACACCTGAACATCAGCAGGAGAGGACTCTTTAAAGTAGAGACACTACATACTGATATACACCTGAACATCAGCAGGAGAGGACTCTTTAAAGTAGAGACACTACATACTGATATACACCTGAACATCAGCAGGAGAGGACTCTTTAAAGTAGAGACACTACATACTGATATACACCTGAACATCAGCAGGAGAGGACTCTTTAAAGTAGAGACACTACATACTGATATACACCTGAACATCAGCAGGAGAGGACTCTTTAAAGTAGAGACACTACATACTGATATACACCTGAACATCAGAGGAGAGACTTTTTAAAGTAGAGACACTACATACTGATATACACCTGAACCATCAGCAGGAGAGGGCACTCTTTAAAGTAGAGACACTACATACTGATATACACCTGAACATCAGCAGGAGAGAGGACTCTTTAAAGTAGAAGACACTACATACTGATATACACCTGAAACATCAGCAGGAGAGGACTCTTTAAAGTAGAGACACTACATACTGATATACACCTGAACATCAGCAGGAGAGGACTCTTTAAAGTAGAGACACTACATACTGATATACACCTGAACATCAGCAGGAGAGGACTCCTTAAAGTAGAGACACTACATACTGATACACACCTGAACATCAGCAGGAGGACACCTGCACATCAGCAGGAGAGGACTCTTTAAAGTAGAGACACTACATACTGATATACCACCTGAACATCAGCAGGAGAGGACTCTTTAAAGTAGAGACACTACATACTGATATACACCTGAACATCAGCAGGAGAGGACTCTTTAAAGTAGAGACACTAGACTGATATACACCTGACATCAGCAGGAGAGGACTCTTTAAAGTAGAGACACTACATACTGAATACACCTGAACCTCAGCAGGAGAGGACTCTTTAAAGTAGAGACACTACATACTGATATACACCTGAACATCAGCAGGAGAGGACTCTTTAAAGTAGAGAAACTACATACTGAATATACACCTGAACATCAGCAGGAGAGGACTCTTTAAAGTAGAGACAACTACATACTGATATACACCTGAACATCAGCAGGAGAGGACTCTTTAAAGTAGAGACACTACATACTGATATACACCTGAACATCAGCAGGAGAGGACTCTTTAAAGTAGAGGACACTACATACTGATATACACCTGAACATCAGCAGGAGAGGACTCTTTAAAGTAGAGACACTACATACTGATATACACCTGAACATCAGCAGGAGAGGACTCTTTAAAGTAGAGACACTACATACTGATATACACCTGAACATCAGCAGAGAGGACTCTTTAAAGTAGAGACACTACATACTGATATACACCTGAACATCAGCAGGAGAGGACTCTTTAAAGTAGAGACCACTACATACTGATATACACCTGAACATCAGCAGGAGAGGACTCTTTAAAGTAGAGACACTACAATACTGATATACACCTGAACATCAGCAGGAGAGGACTCTTTAAAGTAGAGACACTACATACTGATATACACCTGAACATCAGCAGGAGAGGACTCTTTAAAGTAGAGACACTACATACTGATATACACCTGAACATCAGCAGGAGAGGACTCTTTAAAGTAGAGACACTACATACTGATATACACCTGAACATCAGCAGGAGAGGACTCTTTAAAGTAGAGACACTATATACTGATATACACCTGAACATCAGCAGGAGAGGACTCTTTAAAGTAGAGACACTACATACTGATATACACCTGAACATCAGCAGGAGAGGACTCTTTAAAGTAGAGACACTACATACTGATATACACCTGAACCTCAGCAGGAGAGGACTCTTTAAAGTAGAGACACTACATACTGATATACACCTGAACATCAGCAGGAGAGGACTCTTTAAAGTAGAGACACTACATACTGATATACACCTGAACATCAGCAGGAGAGGACTCTTTAAAGTAGAGACACTATATACTGATATGAACCTGAAAATGATCAGAATAGAACCCTTTTGAGAACGGCAAACAATATCTAGGACTCAGATGCTACAACTCCACACAAAAAGTTTTTTAAAATCCTAAATTTCGGAAAACCAAATACGACAATATATCACTCTTCAAGAGGAAACAGTTGGCAAATGCAAAACAATTAAAGACTAAATAAACATGGCTTTTGGTCCAAACTAAATACAAGTAATTGGCTTGAAAACCACTGGCATGAAACAAGACAAACTCACACATGACAAAGAAAGACGAGGACTATTTAACGAAGAGTTAATGAGACAACAATGCACTGACGGGAAAACACACAATGAGAAGAAGTCAAGGGCTCCAAAATGAGAGCGAAAGGTAAGTACAAAATAAAACAAGAAGTGCATGACGAGACTGAACACAAGTTAACTTCACATGTACAAAACAAGACTTGCCTAACTATAAATAACTACATCTAAACATGTACTAACTAAATATGAAACATATAAGATAAGCTAACAAACAGACAAAAAATGACAAGAGAAAGAAAACCATACATGGCAAACTGTCCGGGATGTCTTCGACAGTTTTCATTTCAATGAGCTTTGAAAGCATTTGAGTGGATTTATAATACTTAGCTTCAGGATAAATCTCTCTGCCGCAGATTAAACTAAAGTACTGCTCTAGGACTTTTGATCTGAGTCAATGAAGACACTTAAACCATCTTAATATTTTAATTGATCTCAAATCGAAGGAACAGGTGCTGTTGTAGATATCGACATCCTACAGGCCTTTTAAATATTAGAAAGCAGAGCACACGCATACTCTACTGAACATTACAAAGTAATGGCTTTTATCTTTTCTGTTAAGAATCAGAAAGAAGTTAAGTTAAGAAAAAGAATACATCTTCCTCCAGTCTCTACCTTGAAGTTACTGAATTAAATTAAATCAACCAAATTAGTTTTAAACCCAAGTTTTGGCAATGACCGATTAAATGTAACAGGATACAAAAATAACAACCGTATTCCCTCGTGGATACATAAATAGAAGACCTGATCAGATTGCAGTTTCAATGAATCAGTTTCAATTGAATGTGCTGCAGGTTTTCCTACAATTCAATCATTGTTGATCCTAAATATCTTCCTCTTTTCTAAGGTCACATTGTTCTGCCGTCTTACGTCATAAAAAACACCTTATTGAAATATATTTTCTTTTGTATTTATTAGCATTAGATATTGAGGTAATCCAAAAGTAACGGATTACTTTTATATTTTGATACTCAGATCACATCTAATTGTAACGGAGTACATTTTTAAAGTAACCCAACCAACCCTGGTCATATCTTAAAGAGACAAGTTATAACAAGAAAACATTGTTTCAATATTAGCTAAGCTAGCATAGCTTCAAAGTATTATTTAGTCATCCAAAAGTTATCGATATTACCCAAACATTTTCCATTTTATGTTGAGTATGTGAATATGAATGAAAGCTTGAAGTGAATTAACGACAAGGAGAGTTTCTTCTTCCTCTTCTCTTAATTGCATTTCATAATATCTCCAAATCAAATCCTACAAACCAGCTGTGTGTGTGTGTGTGTGTGTGTGTGTGTGTGTGTGTGTGTGTGTGTGTGTGTGTGTGTGTGTGTGTGTGTGTGTGTGTGTGTGTGTGTGTGTGTGTGTGTGTGTGTGTGTGTGTGTGTGTGTGTGTGTGTGTGTGGTGAGTGTGTGGCTAGCATACTTATGGGGACCTAAATCTGTTTACACAGTCACGTGTGGGGACTCGCCTCCCTTATGGGGAATCATGCATTTTAGGGTGAAGACTTGGTTAGGGTAAGGGTTAGGGTTAGGCATGTGTTGGTTATGGTTAAGGTTAGGGTAAGTCTCCAGGAAATGAATGTAAGTCAATGTAATGTCCCCTGAAGTGATGTATGCATGGTATGTGTGTGTGTTCATATAAAAACATACAGTTTTATCTGGAAAAAGAAGCAGTAAAACGTCCTCTATATCTCCTATGTTTCAAAGCATAATGCCTTGCAGTCCTCCTTCACATAAAAGGCTGCAGAGTGGTGTCTCATTCGGTTGTGTTGCACTTCCACTCTCCCATAAAGTGGTGTGAGTGTTGTGGAGACTTGGGAGTAGCTGTCAGATGTGTGTGTGTGGATCAGAGGAGTGTGTTGACGGCACATTGATGTCCACGCTGGAGGCCTTCCTCCATCAGGACCTCCATTGTGCTGTCAGTGGCTGTGGTGGAGCTCCCAATGGAGGCAGAGAGGCATGCTGGGAACACACCCCCAGGAGTTTCTCGATGTGCCACTGAACAGCATGGCGTCGCTGTGTAAAAATCATGACTCTTTTATTCACTTTTTAAATTCAAAGTCAGCTGTTTTTATACATTAACTGAGAAAAGTCAATCAGTTACCCAATCTGAATATCAATATATGAAAATAATGTTTTCTGATGACTTTCCTTTACATTTGGACAAGAACTTGGACTACAACAAAAAAGGAACAACAATAATATGTATAAGAGGCCCTATTCTGCCTTTTGGGCTGTTCTATAGGTTTCTGTGCATGTAAATGGTCTGCAAAGATTAACATCCTTGTGTCCCCTCCAGAAGGAGTTTCTCTCCCACACACTTCCTGAAACATCTCCATTGGACTCCTTTGTTTACCTCCAGAACATAGTGACATCACTATGTAACACTCGCGCTCCTATTGGCTAGCGCTCCAACACATTGTACGTGATAGGCTAAGAGGCGGGACATCTCTAAGCGGTTGACCAATCACAGCAGAGCCGGCCAGCTAACCAATCAGAGCAGACTGGGCTCTGGTTTCAGACAGAGGGTGAAAAGAGATGATGCAGCACAGACAGTATGAGAAGAATAAAGAGCTTTTTGAACATGAAAGCATGGAGACACTGCATACTGATATGAAACTGAAAATGAGCATCATATGTCCTTTCTTAAGCTAGAAAATGAATGCAGTAAAGTGAAAGCATTATAGGAACACTGGAAGACAAAAGACACACACTGCATTGTATTCCAGCTCAAACAAAGCCTCTCAGTGCCTCTCTGTGTTTACACTGATGTAAACATCATCTGATCACCAGAGCCAGCAGTGAAGTCATGAAACCCTGACTCCATCCTGCAACCTTATCGTGGTTCTTTAGGTGCCGAACCCTCCTTATCTGTCTGTATACAGATGATCAGGAACAGTCAGTAAATTACTAGTTTCTTATTTCAAGCACTGGATTGCAATTGAACCGGATAACATTGAGAACGTTTTAAGGAGTATACTTGTTTTATAGTATGACTGGGTTATTTGTGTCCGTTCTTAAACATAGGCGTGGTCGGTTGATTTAAGCTCAACAAGTTGTATTTATAACGACAAAAAAATATACTGTTTGACCTGAATATCGAAACAGAGTAAATTAAATCAAAGTTATCAAAATCAGGTTTTCTTTCACTTAAATATAATTGTACATGTCCAAAACTATGGGGGTTATTCCCTATCTTTATTCAAGAGCGTGGTATTTAAATTTGAGAGCATACTTTATGTATTTATTTCCCTCAAACCCTGTCCTCACACTCAAATAGTGCCTGCTTGCACTTAGATGTGCTCTGCTTGTGCTCAAACTGTACGCTTGCACTCAGATATATTGCTGTTTACAGATTTGTTCTGCACTCAGATTTATTCTGTGCGCGCTCGAAACTTTTGTGCAACAATCCTGTCAAAATCCCTCAACCAATAGGAGGCCAGGTGTCCTTGCGGGTGCGTTCGCTTTATTTATTACAGCGTCCCGTAAGGGCGGTTACTCTTTGGTTTATAAACTCCCCGCCCTCCACGGCTTTATAACATAACATGTACTTCACTTCGCTGTACAACTTTTTTTTGTGGGGGGGGGGGTAAGCACACTTAGTATATGTTTATAAAACGGACAAGTCAAATCAAGCAATCTGATGTTTCTTAGCTGATATAATGAGCGTATATCCCGGGTATAATTGTAGTTACTTTTCACAAATCAGTATCCCTCCGCGTCTGAGAACCGTTACAACTGTTACAACTGTTGTCCGTTATGAAACTAACTAACTAGGCTAACTAACAAAGCTTAAGATGGAAACATTTAAGGTTAACTTCGACCTCCGGGTGGCCTTACTATGGAGGAGTGGATTGAGAAGTGCCTATCTCCAAAAAAAAAAGCACCTAAACGACGTCTAATATGTTCTCTAGCTGTTATTGTTGTTGCATAGCAACCACCTCGCACTATGTTCTGTGCAGAAGGCAACGGAGGGACTATTTTATTTTGAACATCATTATTTAATAATAAAAACTATTTAAATTGGAGTGTGTATTTTTCTTTCACATTGTCAGCCACACGTGGTAACCGTTTTATAAATGCAATAGCTCACTTCAGGCCGTGATATACGAATATCTATACAATATGGAGTTGTCGACACTCCGCTTCGCGTCGGGCCGAACCAAGCCGTAGCACAACAGTGCTGGAGCAGAACAACAGTCTGGAGGAAGAAGTGGGCCGGTCGGAAAATTCACTAGCAATCCCCCCTCCCCCCGTTGACAATTTACTAGCAATAACGAGGGCCGGTCGAGATTCCCGGGCTGATTTTTAGTCCCAGTACGCCACTGAACGTAGCTATTATGTAAGGTGCTGGTATATATATACTAACTGTGCTTCCCCCCCCCCCCCCAAAAAAAAGTTGTAAATCAAACAAGTGAAGTACATGCTATGTTATAAAGCCGTGGAGGGCGGGAGTTTATAAACCAAAGAGTAACCGCCCTTACGGGACGCTGTAATAAATAAAGCGAACGCACCCGCAAGGACACCTGGCCTCCTATTGGTTGAGGGATTTTGACAGGATTGTTGCACAAAGTTTCGAGCGCGCACAGAATAAATCTGAGAGCAGAACAAATATGTAAACAGCAATATATCTGAGTGCAAGCGTACAGTTTGAGCACAAGCAGAGCAAATCTAAGTGCAAGCAGGCACTATTTGAGTGCGAGGACAGGGTTTGAGGGAAATAAATACATAAAGTATGCTCTCAAATTTAAATACCACGCTCTTGAATAAAGATAGGGAATAACCCCCATACAAAACCAATGTAGTTCAAATGAAGTGAAGAACTTGAATTAGCTGGTATCTCCTATTGTCTGTCCGGCTAGAAATATAATCTGATACAGTCTTTTTTTATGTCACTGTAAGGGAATACAAGTCGCGTTTGTTGTATCCTAATTATGCCGTTATATGTAATCCATTACTCCCTATGTGTAGACGTCTCCTTCTTTACCCACATTTATAATAGTGAATACATGTAAAAGCAGTGGTGTGTGGAGTCTTTATATCTCAGTTACACAACAGAAAACAGCCTTTAGGAGACGTTGTGGTCACATTATTGCTCCCACTGAGATCAGATCAGATGAAATGGTATTGATCCCTGTTGGAACATTTGGGATGTTGTGGAAGTAAAGAGGATTTAATGTTACCCTTGCTAAATCCCTGCCGCACATTATGAAGGGAACACAGGGATTTAAGCCTTTGCTGATAACAGGAATCCTGAAGTCAAATGCAAAACCTTTGAAGACCTTTTTTAAGACCCTTTCCATACATGTTTAGACCTCATCGCCACTTGGAGTTCTAACCGGTTACTTTGGCGACACACTTTACCTCACATTGACTATATACAGTATTGATTGTCCTTCCTCCTTATCTTCCAACCATTTGGACGCAGACTTGCATTTCCCCATGACGATGCTGTTTAGCAACCGGCGTAAACGGGCCTTCGCGCTATCAAGCAGTGAGCGCGCGATGTCCTGTTCAGATGACGTCACACCCAACGGGATGCCATCAATAAACTACACAGAATCACACTACACACCTACGCCATGATTACATTCAGGCAGACTGTAGAATACAACCTCTTTGGACAATTCATATACTTACTGAAAACAAGCTACAAAATGTAATACCTTGGAAAATACCCTTTAATACTTTTTAATAGCCTTCATTTTCGCTAAATTGATTTATCAACTTTTAATACTTTTTAAGACCCCGGGGTCACCCTGAATAATTATACTAAACATAATCAAAATGATATCAACTGAGACATGAGGCATGTTAGATTACATTACATTGCATTTAGCTGACGCTTTTATCCAAAGCGACTTACAATAAGTACATTCGACCAAGAAGACACAACCTTGAAGAAAACAGAATCATAAGTACATCAGGTTTCATAGAGCCAAACATTTCAAGTGCTACTCAACTGGCTTTAGATAAGCCAGTCCTTTATTAGTATAAAAGTGCTTTGTTAATAGTTCTATCGCTAGATTTGAAAGGGATAGATGTAGAAGTGATCTTTAAACTGATGAAATAATCAACATTTGGGAGACTTATCGTAGCATTGTTTTCTGCTGAACAATGCTAAAAAACAACATGTGATTATTGATGGTTCAAATATCCACCTGAAAGGGAGTATAAAACCTTTGAGGTTCTCTTATGCACGATTGGGGCGTAATGGATTACATGTGATTAATTAATGAAGGGTGTACTCTAGTTTTGTTCCAGGTTAGTTTTGCAGAAGTGGTTACAAATGTAGGTTACTATTTAATTGCATAATTCTGATACTTGTAAACATAAGATCCTATTAGGGCATTACAAACCAGGGAAATTGGCTATTTTAAGGGATCGCCAAGGCTTTGTACCGATCCACTTCTGCAAGGACAAAATAAAGAGTAGGCTTAAAAAGGAAAGTACGCTTTAATAAACAATATTATTAAACAAAATAAGTAGAAAAATACATACACCATTGTAAATAAAAAAAAATTGAAGTTTCTTTCCGGGAAAATGTGAACATATAAAAGTACTGAAGTCACCGATATAAAAAAAATTAAGAAATACAATCAGGTGTAAATTGCACAAGAGCAGTATTGTTGCATGAGGCGTGTGGCATAGTGGTCTGGTGAGTTGGTGTTCGGATCAGGGGATCACAGGTTCAAACCCCACTACAGTCAGCATGTCGTTGTGTCCCTGCTGGCAAGACACTTCACCCTAAATTGCTCCTGTGGGGATTGCCCACAGTATTGAGTATGTAAGTCGCTTTGGATAAAAGCGTTATTGAAACTATAGGGTATATTTTGCAGCATCAAAATGAAGCCTTAAGTCCAGCCTGGAGCATTAGAAACACTGGAAGTATTCTTTAGTAATAACAGTGAAATAAATCTGAAAGTGAACTCTGTCTGGACTTCGTGTTTCTTCTGCTTTAAATGTGCGTGTGTTTTTACGTGAGCGCTTTCTACGTATGTTACGTAATGAGCGTAGCAGCGCGACAGCAGCAGGACGGATACTGTGAAGAAATACTGTCAATAAAACCCGATGTCCTTTCTGTCAGCAGGCTCCGGAGGAACAAACAGAGTCAAAGCATGTCGGGAAGGAAATATATTGACAGTCTGCAGTAACTTCTTATTTCCAGAGGCTGTTTCCTCCACAGTCTGACAGGTGAGTGATAGCGGCTGGTTTCTGTGTTCTGAAACACTTCCGGTCTGTTTCAGGCAGTAACCGTGCTAACGTTGTGTCTTCAAAATTAAAATAACCTGGAACACATCATTAGAGACCTGCTCATTCATGTTTTGAGGCGGTGTGTGTGTGTCGTTTCCTTCATGGTGCTTTTGCGTCTCTGTACACATGTCACTGCGCATGCGCGATGCTTTATGTATTCCAGGGGAGATTTGGGTTTTACTGATAGTTGCTTGTTTTATTTTGTTTCTATAAAATACAATGAAATAATAAAATAAAACTAAATGCAATAAAATAAAACATATTTTAAATAAACATAAGAACTTAAAGGTTAAAAAAAAATGGCACATTGTTCTTCAATTATAATAGCTTGAATTATTGCTTGAAATGTTCACTTTACAACAGTGATAATCCTAAGGGATATTGCGCAGTTGAATAGTTGCAAAGGTTTTAAAGTTTTGTAATTAGTTGTATTACTTATCTTTGTATTGTCTATAATGCATCGGGTCCTAGTTCATTGTCCATGGATGTATTTGGAGATCTTTAAGATATTCCCCCCTTTACATTAAGTTATTTGTACAAAGTAAATAAACACTTAATTACTTAATGCATTTAAACTAAATAAAACTACATTTTTAAAGAATAACAAATCAAATATAAAATATAATAAATAAGAAAATAAGTATAATTCATAATACATACAAATAGAATATGCTATGAATATTATCAAATGTATTTTATTATAAAACATTTAAATAGAGTTACTGTCTACTGTTGTGGAAGTTACATTTCATTTTTCCCTTTTTCCCCAAGGTGAAAGTAGCAATGCCTGAAAGACATGTCTCACAACGAAGATAATAAAGGGAAAGGAAGGTGAGCACAAACTAACAGCATGACACTTCCAAGAAAGCTCATTTAGTCACTGGGTTAAATGAGCCCTTTATTATGCTGATGTTCAGGTGTATATCAGTATGTAGTGTCTCTACTTTAAAGAGTCCTCTCCTGCTGAGGTTCAGGTGTATATCAGTATGTAGTGTCTCTACTTTAAAGAGTCCTCTCCTGCTGATGTTCAGGTGTGTATCAGTATGTAGTGTCTCTACTTTAAAGAGTCCTCTCCTGCTGATGTTCAGGTGTATATCAGTATGTAGTGTCTCTACTTTAAAGAGTCCTCTCCTGCTGATGTTCAGGTGTATATCAGTATGTAGTGTCTCTACTTTAAAGAGTCCTCTCCTACTGATGTTCAGGTGTATATCAGTATGTAGTGTCTCTACTTTAAAGAGTCCTCTCCTGCTGATGTTCAGGTGTATATCAGTATGTAGTGTCTCTACTTTAAAGAGTCCTCTCCTGCTGATGTTCAGGTGTGTATCAGTATGTAGTGTCTCTACTTTAAAGAGTCCTCTCCTGCTGATGTTCAGGTGTATATCAGTATGTAGTGTCTCTACTTTAAAGAGTCCTCTCCTGCTGATGTTCAGGTGTATATCAGTATGTAGTGTCTCTACTTTAAAGAGTCCTCTCCTGCTGATGTTCAGGTGTATATCAGTATGTAGTGTCTCTACTTTAAAGAGTCCTCTCCTGCTGATGTTCAGGTGTGTATCAGTATGTAGTGTCTCTACTTTAAAGAGTCCTCTCCTGCTGATGTTCTGGTGTATATCAGTATGTAGTGTCTCTACTTTAAAGAGTCCTCTCCTGCTGATGTTCAGGTGTATATCAGTATGTAGTGTCTCTACTTTAAAGAGTCCTCTCCTGCTGATGTTCAGGTGTATATCAGTATGTAGTGTCTCTACTTTAAAGAGTCCTCTCCTACTGATGTTCAGGTGTATATCAGTATGTAGTGTCTCTACTTTAAAGAGTCCTCTCCTGCTGATGTTCAGGTGTATATCAGTATGTAGTGTCTCTACTTTAAAGAGTCCTCTCCTGCTGATGTTCAGGTGTATCAGTATGTAGTGCCTCTACTTTAAAGAGTCCTCTCCTGATGATGTTCAGGTGTATATCAGTATGTAGTGTCTCTACTTTAAAGAGTCCTCTCCTGCTGATGTTTAGGTGTATATCAGTATGTAGTGTCTCTACTTTAAAGAGTCCTCTCCTGCTGATGTTCAGGTGTATATCAGTATGTAGTGTCTCTACTTTAAAGAGTCCTCTCCTGCTGATGTTCAGGTGTATATCAGTATGTAGTGTCTCTACTTTAAAGAGTCCTCTCCTGCTGATGTTCAGGTGTATATCAGTATGTAGTGTCTCTACTTTAAAGAGTCCTCTCCTGCTGATGTTCAGGTGTATATCAGTATGTAGTGTCTCTACTTTAAAGAGTCCTCTCCTGCTGATGTTCAGGTGGATATCAGTATGTAGTGTCTCTACTTTAAAGAGTCCTCTCCTGCTGATGTTCAGGTGTATATCAGTATGTAGTGTCTCTACTTTAAAGAGTCCTCTCCTGCTGATGTTCAGGTGTATCAGTATGTAGTGTATCTACTTTAAAGAGTCCTCTCCTGATGATGTTCAGGTGTATATCAGTATGTAGTGTCTCTACTTTAAAGAGTCTTCTCCTGCTGATGTTCAGATGTATATCAGTATGTAGTGTCTCTACTTTAAAGAGTCGTCTCCTGCTGATGTTCAGATGTATATCAGTATGTAGTGTCTCTACTTTAAAGAGTCCTCTCCTGCTGATGTTCAGGTGTATATCAGTATGTAGTGTCTCTACTTTAAAGAGTCCTCTCCTGCTGATGTTCAGGTGTATATCAGTATGTAGTGTATCTACTTTAAAGAGTCCTCTCCTGCTGATGTTCAGATGTATATCTGTATGTAGTGTCTCTACTTTAAAGAGTCCTCTCCTGCTGATGTTCAGGTGTATATCAGTATGTAGTGTCTCTACTTTAAAGAGTCCTCTCCTGCTGATGTTCAGGTGTATATCAGTATGTAGTGTCTCTACTTTAAAGAGTCCTCTCCTGCTGATGTTCAGGTGTATATCAGTATGTAGTGTCTCTACTTTAAAGAGTCCTCTCCTGCTGATGTTCAGGTGTATATCAGTATGTAGTGTCTCTACATGTCTCCATGCTTTAATGTTCAAAAAGCTCTTTATTGTTCTCATACTGCCTGTGCTGCAGCACCTCTTTTCACCCTCTGTCTGATACCAGAGCCCAGTCTGCTCTTATTGGTTAGCTGGCCGGCTCTGTTGTGATTAGTCAACCGCTTAGAGATGTCCCGCCCCTTAGCCAATCACGTACAATGTGTTGGAGTGCTAGCCAATAGAAGCACAAGTCTTACATTGTGATGTCACGATGTCCAAGAAGTAAACAAAAGAGTCCAATGGAGGGGATTTTAGTCTCTGTAGACCATTTACATGCACAAAAAACACATTATAGGAAAGGGAAAATCCCCCAAAAGCATAATAGGGCCTCTTAAATAAATCCATGTATAAGTGGCCCTTGTGCAACTTGTTTTACTTTCCCTTTTCCAGCTCTCACCACACAGATCTGTACGCCCGCATCCCGCTGACATGTCTGCCCATCGTGTACCACCCGGACTACAACATCACCTTCATGGGCCTCGAGAAGCTGCATCCGTTTGATGCAGGGAAGTGGGGGAAAGTCATTCACTTCTTGAAAGGTGAGAGGAAAAGGAGACACAGAGTGAAAGATGGGGAGAGCGAATCCCTGAGGAGACATTCAGAATCAGAATATTAGTCCCTCAGAGGGGACATTTACATGGTTACAGCAGCAAAGAGCCACAGACAGCTTCATGTTAAGAGGTGGGAAGTAGTGGAGTACAAATACTTTGTTAGGGGAGCTATCATGCAAAATGCACTTTTGTATGTCTTTTATACATGAATATGTGTCCCCGGTGTGTCAGGGAACTCACCAAGTGTCAGAAAACACAACCCTCTCTCTTTTCCTCCATACCCAAATCTCTAAAAACGGGTCTGGAACGGATCTGACACAGACTGATACAGATTTGAAAATAGTGTGACGTCAGTGACGAGGAGCTCCGCCTATATGGCCAACTCTCCACCAATCAGGGGAATGAGAGGTTGCTGTGGCATGGTAACAGCATGGTAACAGCATGGTAACATGACGCTCGTAACTCGGCCCCCTCCTTTGCAGGGGGGCGTGGTCAGCTGCAGCATGCAAAGACAGGCTGGAGGAGAGCGAAATAGAGCGAAATGAGGCATGATCTGTTTGGTATTTTGAAAAATAAAACGTATAAATATACCTTATATAGGTATGGCCCTACAATATATTATTCAAATATAGCATGATAGGTCTCCTTTAAGTACATTTTTCTGGTATCAGTACTTTATTCCAATACTTATTTTTCTGACAACTTTCTACTTCTCACATGTTGAACCCAAATACCTGAACTTTCTACTTCTTACATGTTGAACTCAAATACCTGTACTTTCTACTTCTCACATGTTGAACTCAAATACCTGTACTTTCTACTTCTTACATGTTGAACTCAAATACCTGTACTTTCTACTTCTTACATGTTGAACTCAAATACCTGTACTTTCTACTTCTTACATGTTGAACTCAAATACCTGTACTTTCTACTTCTCACATGTTGAACACAAATACCTGTACTTTCTACTTCTTACATGTTGAACTCAAATACCTGTACTTTCTACTTCTTACATGTTGAACACAACTACCTGTACTTTCTACTTCTTACATGTTGAACTCAAATACCTGTACTTTCTACTTCTTACATGTTGAACTCAAATACCTGTACTTTCTACTTCTTACATGTTGAACTCAAATACCTGTACTTTCTACTTCTTACATGTAGAACACAAATACCTGTACTTTCTACTTCTTACATGTTGAACTCAAATACCTGTACTTTCTACTTCTTACATGTTGAACTCAAATACCTGTACTTTCTACTTCTTACATGTTGAACTCAAATACCTGTACTTTCTACTTCTTACATGTTGAACTCAAATACCTGTACTTTCTACTTCTCTCATTTCCAAACAGCTGGTTCCTTTAGTCTGAATGTGTGTTTGGTGCGTGATCATTATTCTTTAGAGTCATTGCGTGCCTATTTACAAAATACACATCCTTTAACAGTTGTGAAGATTTAGCAGCCAGGTATTGCACAGATATTAACGGCATATATATATATTGCACATATTGCACATAGTTGGTATTTAACAACAAGAGGTGTTCATTCAATTCATTCAAAGGGTTTATTGTCGTATGCACAAAGCTACAGTGTAGAAATGGCAATGAAATTATTCTGACCTGAGTTGCTTCAACGATGCAACATATATAATAGAATACAAAAATACAGAATAAAAAGTAGTGCAAAAAGTCTATAGTCTGTGTTGTTATTTGTGTGGGGGGGTCTACCAGGGACCATGATGATACATGGAATCATTCGGAGGGAGAACAAAGAGAGGAGAGGGAGATGGAGGAGGAAACACTCGCTGAGGGGGGCTGTGCAGGATTCAAAGATTGTCTTATGCACAGAGCTACAGTAGAGATGGCAATGAAAGCTTCTGAGAGAGAGTCAGGCAAAAACTGCTAGCTGGCACACCTTCATGCAAAAGTGAGAAAGTGTCGTCCACAGCTTAATTCAAACACATTGAGGAGCTAAAAGTGCACGTAAAACTCTGACTCTGCTGACGGAGGAAAGCCTTGCTTCTTTTATGTTTACCTTGGCAATATGTGGTCAAAGTGGCTATTTTTAAGGTTAGATGTACTTTATTCATATAAAGTGGGGAAATGTTTTCGACACAGCAGCAGAAAGTATTACACATGATTTATATATATAATACAAATACATAGAAATAGATTAAAATGTAAAATGTACATATCAACTGTAGGAAAGATACAGTATAGCATTTGAGTATCTGAAGAATATACAATATAACAAATACTGAATACATTAGAATACTCTATAATAGACAAAACTACAAATATAAATAAACTGACTTACAAGGCTTTAAATAAACTTGCCCCTACATATATTAGTCATTTTACAAACTTAAAGGGGACCTATCATGCGAAATGCACTTTGTGATGTCTTTTATACATAAACATGTGTCCCTGGTGTGTCGGGGAACTCACGCAGTGTCAGAAAATAAAACCCTCTCTCTTTTCCTCCGTACCCAAATCTCTAAAAACGGGGAACAACGGAGCTGATGCAGATTGTCGTCCGATATGACGTAATATCTGAAATGTGGACCCACGGCCCAATCAGAAACGTTGCTATCAGAAACAATGCCCGACTGTGTTGGACGTAATATGGTCGGTGTTTACATTAGCATCGCTAACACTCAGAGCTAACCTGTACTGGAGAGCATGTGTGTGAAGAAGCAGGAAGTAAAAAGGAACTCACCTTGTGGTATAACCGGCAAGAGAGAAAGTCTTTGAGCTCCAGACTGTTTCAGAGAGAATCCTTGATAATCCATGATATGGCGTTTCATCACGACAGCATTTAGTTTAGACAGTAGCTGCCGGGTCCCGCATGAGCTCCGCCCCCTCCTAAAGCTTTATACCCAAATCAGCACTTTTGAAACAGGAAGTGAAATAGAGGGATGTGAGGCATGGCTAGAATGGGTGACATATTTTTAAAATATTTTTGATATATCTGAGACCTATGCTATTGCCTGCAAATAGCATGATAGGTGACCTTTAAAGAACACTCAGTTCCTCCAATGCATTTCTTTTTTATCTTTTTTTGATGGATTTAAAAAACAAATGTGTATTCATATTGTTATTTATTATTATTCATATTTGTTTTATGCTGTGCAAACCTGCTCGTTTTTTTAAGACTGGAACAACATTTTTTGTAAAGCGTCTTTGAGCATTTGTTATATGGAGTGTTTTTTCATTTGTATTAATATTTAATATCATCATTTTTAAGTAACATTTTTACCTGCTAGTTTTGTCACCACAACGATCAACGTTTTGGGAATTCTTTGGGATTTGCAGAATTATGGTGAATATCGACTCCTGCTTTAGTACATAGGTTTATTGTTTAGTATTGATGTTGAAGTCCAGTTTAGCCAGTTTTCAATCTGGAGATAGTCTGAGTCTAACTGATCCTGTTTCTGTCTCAGAGGAGCAGTTTCTCACTGATGACAACATGGTGGAGGCGCGAGAAGCTTCTGAAGAAGATCTGCTGGTGGTTCACACCAAGCGCTACCTCAACAAACTGAAGGTCACTCAGATTACCCACAACACACCTCTCAGTATGACACTTAATAATGGCACAGGTTTAGGGTTTACATGTTGTACATATTGTCTTGTTTCTGTGCTGTTTTGTTTTTGTTTTGTGTACCTTGAAAGGCGCCTTCATAATTAAAATGTATTATTATGATTATTATTACATGTGACAGGATCCAATCAAATGTAACTGTATTGCCTTACAGTTACATACAGAAAGAAGTAATCATACTGTTAAATGTCTAAGACTTGGATTACTAGCAGGATGTTAAAATACAGCTAAAATAAAGATCAAAATATTATAGCTTGACGTACTGCCTGAATTTTCATTTTGGTTTCTTTCATTCCTCCTATTTTAAAAATGTGTTTTAGGTTGACGCCTAATTTATTAAATTGAAATACTGTGTTTGCTTTTAATTAATATATGCTCAAGACTAGGCTCATTATTACTGAAAAACTAAAACATATCAAACATAGTGTAACATATCGTAAACAAATAAATAAAAAAACTCAAAAGTAATAGTACTAGTAGAGTAAAAACAATATGATAAATATGAACTAAATTAATTAAACAAAGATTAGAAATATCAATTTCTTTTTAAATAATAATAATTTAAAAATAATAACACGACAGACAAAAAGGATTAACAAACAATGCAGTCCCAGGTTTTTATAGCAAAACTAGATTTAAATTAGTTTTATATTAGAATGAGTTACACAAGTGTAAACAGTTTTGGCGTCTTCATATACAGTGTGTTAGATTTACCTACCGGGACGGGTGGCGCAGTGGTCTGTGCGTTTGATCATCAGATCAAGGGGGCGTTGGGGAACTCCAGTTTGAAACCCGCTCCCGCCCCACTGCGTCAGGCCGTTGTGTCCTTGGGCAAGACACTCGAATTTGCTCCTGTGGGTATTGTCCACAGTAGATGACCATTACATATTGTAAAGCGCTTTGAGAGTCTTTGATAAAGCGCTATAATAAATATAATGATTATTATTATTATTACCTGAGGAACCACACTTTATCTTTTCCGTTTGTAGAAACCTCACACATTCTCCTGTTTGGGTTTATTTACGTTTCAGTCCATCTGTGGTTTTGTTTGCCTTCTAGGAGATAAAGTCACAGTTATAATCTTTTAACCGTCACTAACTGTGTTTTTCATTTATCTCAGTGGTCTATGGTGGTGGCAAACATCACAGAAATCCCACCTCTCATCTTCCTGCCTAATTTCCTGGTTCAGCGGAGAGTGTTGAGGCCTTTGAGGACGCAGACCGGAGGAACCATAATGGTAGCTATTTGAGATTGAGAATTTGTTTAATTTCTTCAGTAAAATGCAATGCAAACGCCACTTAGAGGTCACCTATTATTCAAAATCCACTTCTTCATGTCTCTTCTACATCAACATGTGTCCCCTCTTCTTCATGTCTCTTCTACATCAACATGTGTCCCCTCTTCTTCATGTCTCTTCTACATCAACATGTGTCCCCTCTTCTTCATGTCTCTTCTACATCAACATGTGTCCCCTCTTCTTCATGTCTCTTCTACATCAACATGTGTCCCCTCTTCTTCATGTCTCTTCTACATCAACATGTGTCCCCTCTTCTTCATGTCTCTTCTACATCAACATGTGTCCCCTCTTCTTCATGTCTCCTCTACATCAACATGTGTCCCCTCTTCTTCATGTCTCTTCTACATCAACATCTGTCCCCAGGGCCGCCCCTGGCTAACTTGGGGCCCCAAGCAACATTGTGAGATGAGGCCCCCCCCCCAAAGTCTCAGGAGTGAAACATTTTTTTTTTGGAAACAAAGTAGGCTACTTTGGAAATATAATTCCTGTTTATTATTATTATCAACACTTTTTTATGCAGTGAGGTAAATGGTAAATGTGCATGTATGTCGTTCAGTATGCGTTTACAGGTGAATACGTCTGCATTTCCTGCCAAATACTAGCCTCAAAAAGATTAAAATATAATTAATGCAAATAAACAACTTCTACTAATAATCATAATCAATTCAATAATATAAATACTATATTATTTTATTATAATATAGTTGTATAGTCAAGACAAAACATGCTTATGACATGCTCAAAAACTGATATTTCTTGTATTCAAATGTAGTTCCCTCTGTCAGCAATGTGTCAACAACTACACACACATTTCTCTCAGTATTTCTCTGTGTTGTGGTTGACATGATGATGACTTAGGAGTTAAGGGGAGATGCTGAGTGTCACCATGATGATGACTGTTAGGAGTTAAGGGGAGAGGCTGAGCGTCACCATGAAATGTGCAAATTGACATAAAAATGAATATAAGGGGGAAAAATGCTCCATGTTTTTTAGGCTGTAAACTTTAACTGTTATGTAAGCAAACTAGACAGACAGTGTATCACTCTTCCTCCTGTACATTAGCAGATAAAAGGCATCACATACTTGAATGAATGGTAAATAAAGAATGCTGGAAATAACTGCATCTCCATTAGCCTGTATGCTCTGCAGAGACTGCCTTCTTCATGTCCTGAATTGCAGCTGATGTTTTAATATGGCAATTTGACTTATACAACATTCGCAAGTTGTACATTTGACAATAACCCACCTTCGAGTGATGCTCTAGTTTCTTCAAGTTTTGTTTTTTTCCCCTCTTGCTTGCGCCGGACTGAAACTGTCTTTTCACCGACATCTCTTCACCTGCACTCGTGGCCGTATCAAAGCCGTGATTGGTCAGATGTCGATTAATTGCAACGGTGTCGGGTTACAGACGTGCTCCCCTTGTCACCTCTCACTCTCGCGGGGGGTGCGCGGAGAACTGAGCGGAGATCTGCGCACAGCAGCTGAGGCCCTCTGGGCAGGGCCCCCTGCGCAAGGCGGGGCCCCATGCAGCCTGCGTGATTGGCCTGTAGGGAGGGGCGGCCCTGTGTGTCCCCTCTTCTTCATGTCTCTTCTACATCAACATGTGTCCCCTCTTCTTCATGTCTCTTCTACATCAACATGTGTCCCCTCTTCTTCATGTCTCTTCTACATCAACATGTGTCCCCTCTTCTTCATGTCTCTTCTACATCAACATGTGTCCCCTCTTCTTCATGTCTCCTCTACATCAACATGTGTCCCCTCTGTGGAAAGAGACTCTGAAAGTTTCAGGACCAAAGATTCTCTCTCTTTTTGATCCATTTCTATAAAAACCTGTCTGAAAATGAGCTGATCAGATTTTGGCCACTTTATGATGTCATAACGATGTTTTGTCTTGTGTAACCATTAGCCAATCAGCAACCAAGGTAACCCCCCCCCCCCCCTTATCACCTGAATCTCCTCCTAGAGCACCATTGAGTTCTTTGTAACCAAATGTCTCTCAGAGGGGCGTGGGGAGGGGCTCCTTATTTTCATCTAAAGTAACAGACAGAGAATCAGCACTTTTGAAACAGGGCTGAAACAGAGGGGATTATGGGTAATGCTGCAATGATCTGTTTGGTGTTTCAGCCAATCAGAGACAGGTTCTGGATATATCTGAGACCTGTGATATATTGATGAAAAACAGTATGATAGGGGACCTTTAATGATTGTTCGCTTCATGTAAGTTGGAAAAGTTGATTTTTTATTTTGTCAATTGGTATTCTGGTTACACTTTATGTATTTGTCTATGTTGATTTAAAAAATGTATTCGAAGTTTGTTTTCTTTCTACCACAGGCCGGAAAACTGGCTATAGACCGAGGGTGGGCTGTGAATGTGGGTGAGTGAGTTTCTTGTTCAGTAACCAAAAGAGATAATTAGATAGATGTATAGATATACAGTATACCATCGATACAGCCCATACTGTGTTCCCTTTAGTGTTTACTTCCTGTCTGTCTTCTTCTGTTGATTTATCTGATGTCCAGCGCTCTGCCTTTTAACCTCGTTCCTTCTCTTGTCCTCTTTTTATATATATTGGACATCGTTAAGCCATCATGAATCCAAAGTGTCTCTCCCTCCATAAATATAAAAATAAAAATTCACAAAGTATCCCACTGTGTTTTCTAACAGATGGAAACTAATGCTTGTTGTCCACAGCTGATTATAAATTGATCGGACTTCTTTCAGCGGATTGATATAACTGCACACAGTCTCTTGATCCTCTTAGCAACGGTCTGTTCTCCTTAACAACGGTCTGCTTGGAAAAAAGAGCAGACCTCTGGAAGGTCCAAACTGACCAATCAGAATCAAGTATTCGACTAAATCGTGTAATAACCTGATTGAATGGTTATCATCCCATGTTTGCCTCCTTGTGCTGTACATTACTGCTCTTCAAGCATTTCAGCATCAACTCGTTGTAACACAGGGGACACAGCAGCTGTTATTATAAGCTGCTACAAACTCAATAAAACCAATTGCTGCTGTTGAGATAAATATGTTTCTCAGGTTTGCAGTGACATGCTCATAGATGTCCTGACACTGATGCAGTGTTTCTGTTTCCCAGGAGGAGGGTTTCACCACTGCTCCAGCGACAGAGGGGGGGGCTTCTGTGCCTACGCTGACATCACTCTGGCCATCAAGGTAACTGTTGGATATTTATTGAAAGGCATCAAAAGTTTGACAAAATGTTTTAAAAATAAAACACACACCCTTTGGGTTCAAAAACATTGTTAAAAGTGTTAAATGAAATGCCACTAAATATATTCAGATTATAAGGATTTGTTTAACCCAAATGTACAGTCTGAAACCTACGGAGCCCCCTAGGGGACATGGAGAAGAAAACAAATAATAATTTATTCTCCATGTCCCCTAGGGGGCTCCGTAGAAACCTTTACTGGTGCATGATGAAAAAGAGAGACGAGCAACTTGCTAAGAAACACTGGAGTTAAGTACATTGTTAGCTCATTGGAAACACTCACCTAATGTTTGGAGAAGCCATTTTTTGTACGTTGTTTGATTATGTGGAGCATGTTTTGGATTTCACTGTGCTGATGTTTATTATCGTTTTGATCGATGTTGCTATTACTCTCATTTTCCTTGATAAATAGTAACCTCTAGGTGGCTTTTTTGCCCCTTAATTTAGGAATAGGTGTTGACAATAGGCGCTTTCACACCAAGTACTTTGCCGTACTTAGTTCATCAGAACTAAAGAGCAGATCGCGTTCACACCGGAATAAGTCCCTGGGGGAGGATTAGGCAAATGAAGCCGCTGACGTCACTTCTTCTTCTTCTGCTCTGGGTTTACTGGCAGGCCGCAAACCACTTCACGGCGTATACTGCCACCCGGAGTCCCCGGCCGGAAGTCCCCGGAGTTGGGGACTGGCTTCAGTAGAAGCTGCTGGGACTCCCAGCAGCTTCTACTGAAGCCTTCCGAGTAAATTGCCAGAACGCCGACACCTCCTCATCTCCACCGCTCCCATGTTTTATTTTGTGTTGCCATAAATTAGTCTCTCTGCATTTCTGCGCTGGGCTAATGCTAATGCTAATAATGCTAATGCGAGGATAATAAAATGGCGGCTTCACAAAACTTTTTGGGAGTTTTACGGGGCGTGGTTTGCAATCCGCCCAGCCAATCAGACATAGGAACCTTTTTCTCCCACAAAAGTACCTGCTCTCTAGCAGGGACGGAAAAGGTGGTGAAACGGTTCTCATGAACTAAGTTCTAGTTCAGGCTCTTTTTGGTGTGAACGCAAATTATCGAAACTATACTGGGAAAAGTACTCCGGTGTGAAAGTGCCTTATGAGTGGAAGAGCAAACAATTCGATATGCAAGCTACCCATGTTACGCCGTATGGCTATGAATCTTCAGTTAAAGTTAAACATTTTGATATACTACTCACTCTGCTTTCCTTCAAATAAAAGGATGATTAGTGGGGAAGCGCGTTGGTTTTCTGACCGTTCATAGCAGCTGGCATTGCTTTACTTGGTCTAGTATGACTTTTAGCTTTTGATGGCTAGTTACAGCTAATGAAAACCATCTTTACAGTAATAAGTGTAACGTTCACAAATCACTCTTTGGTTGACATGTCATTGACATTTCAAAACACATAAGCAGTTTGGCCAGATATGGCATAAGATGGAAGAAAGTTACTCCAATGCATTAACAAATACTGAACTGTGAACGTGTCTTCTTCGGAGAGAAAGCAAACATTTCCTCATCTGTTTCTCAGTTTCTGTTTGAGAGAGTGGAAGGCATCTCCAGGGCGACCATCATTGATCTGGATGCTCATCAGGTGAGCCGATACCATTACCTCGTTCTGTGTCAATGCTCAGGAGCCCACATAGATTACCCCTCTTTCACCACTTCAGCCAATCAATACGGCTCCCTGCAGACCAAATTGGCCCTCACTGTCACCATCAGTGAAATGTAACGAAAATAATCTCCTCTGGAAAACAGTTGAGTGCATACCAGCATCAGATAATAACAGACCAGCACTGGGTTATCTGCAGTAATTCCAGCGCCTTGTGTGTTTCGGCTTGTTTTCACTGAGATGTGACTGAAGTGCAAAATAGTGCCTTAAAGTGGCTACAGTTCTAGTCTTGCTATATAATACATGTTTGATGTGATTCAGGGGCGAAATAACAAAAGCATTTTGATATATGTTACTTTATTTCCATTAACCAGTCTTTAAACACTGCTAGAGACCATACAGTGTTCCCTTTAGTGTTTACTTCCTGTCTGTCTTCTTCTTCTGCTGTTCCCATTCGTGTTTACTTCCTGTCTGTCTTCTTCTGCTGTTCTCTTTAGTGTTTACTTCCTGTCTGTCTTCTTCTGCTGTTCCCTTTAGTGTTTACTTCCTGTCTGTCTTCTTCTGCTGTTCCCTTTAGTGTTTACTTCCTGTCCGTCTTCTTCTGCTGTTCCCTTTAGTGTTTACTTCCTGTCTGTCTTCTTCTGCTGTTCCCTTTAGTGTTTACTTCCTGTCTGTCTTCTTCTGCTGTTCCCATTCGTGTTTACTTCCTGTCTGTCTTCTTCTGCTGTTCCCTTTAGTGTTTACTTCCTGTCTGTCTTCTTCTGCTGTTCCCTTTAGTGTTTACTTCCTGTCTTCTTCTTCTGCTGTTCATATTCGTGTTTACTTCCTGTCCGTCTTCTTCTGCTGTTCCCTTTAGTGTTTACTTCCTGTCTGTCTTTTTCTGCTGTTCCCTTTAGTGTTTACTTCCTGTCTTCTTCTTCTTCTTCTTCTTCTTCTTCTTCTTCTTCTTCTTCTTCTTCTTCTTCTTCTTCTTCTTCTTCTTCTTCTTCTGCTGCTGTTCCCTTTAGTGTTTACTTCCTGTCTGTCTTCTTCTGCTGTTACCTTTAGTGTTTACTTCCTGTCTGGTTTCTTCTGCTGAATTCTCTGATGTCTATTAACCTCTCGTCTTCTCTTGCTCTCTTTCTTTCCTGGGGACAGTTTAGCCATCATGAATCTAACGTTTTGTTTTCTGCACAAATATAAAAAGAAATGTAAAAAAGTTATTTCACAGTGTTTTCTGATGGATGAAACTAATGTGTTTTGTTCACTAACTACTTTCTGCGGATTGATATGACTGCACATAGTCCTTTGATCCTCCTTTACAACGGTCTGTTTTCCTTAGCGACGGTCTGCTCTCCCTAGCAACGGTCTGCTTGTAAAAAATCTGGAATGTCCAAATTGACCAATCAGAATTGAGAATTCAACTAATCTGTGTAATCATTTCGCTTAAAGTCTTCCTGAGGGATTCTCATGATCTACTACACAAGTTAACAGGTGAAATACTGCAAAAGGTCCCAGCTAATAAGCTATACTGCTTATATATTTCAGTTTGAATCTATGGCTGAACATCCTAGTCAAGTTAATTTCATTTAACTTTGTAATTTATACTATTGGGCTACTGTCTATAAACCCTGTGTTGCAGAAAGACAACAACTGATGCTTGAATCCTTGTATAACCTGGTGCATGTAAACAAAAGCATGTCCCAATGTTCCCAAGGTTAATAGCTATTTTCCAGGAATACAATACAGCACTTTTTTCTTGAGCTATAGCTTATGGGAAATGATGAGCCTTTACCTATTGACACATGCAGAGGATCAATAAAGATGCGGAGTAAATAATTAATGGAGAACAAAGAGCAAAATCTGCATCCAGGTGGGTCTGAAGTACTCCTCTCAGCAGATAATGAGGCACAGGGAAATATTGAGGATATGCAGTAAAATCCTAATTACAACCCTGAACATGACAAAGTGCTCTCGTTTGCACATCAATTGAAATGATAGCCTAGGCAGCTGTGTTGCTTATTCACACAACTAAACAATAACGATCCATTCATGTAGAAATAAATAACAAGCGTTCCTTTTATTAAATGTTGTTATATCTTGTGTTTCCGCTCTGTTGTAGGGGAATGGACACGAGCGTGATTTCTTGGACGATAAACGCGTTTTCATCATGGACGTGTACAATCGCTACATATATCCTGAGGACAATGTTGCCAAAAGTGAGAGAAAGCACCACTCATTTCCTCATTCTTGCTTTTTAACCTTTGATTGTATAGACATTTGATAACCTTAATATATATAACGTGTTACATTGTACATAAGTGCAGGAGGGGCTTTACCATGTGTGTTATCTGGAGTATCAAAGAACGGCTTTCTATATAATATATTCATATTATTTCCTTTAATTTAACATCATTTTAAAATGTACTCGCCAAGTAAAGATGTGATATGACTGCATATAGTCTCTCGATCCTCCTCTACAATGGTTTGTTCTCCCTAGCAACATTCTGCTCTCCCTAGCGACAGTCTGTTCTCCCTAGCGATGGCCTGTTCTCCCTAGCAACGGTCTATTCTCCCTAACAACGGTCTGTTCGTGAAAAAAAACAGACCTCTGTAATGTCAGATTTGATTAATCAGAATTGAATATTTAACTAAGCAATGTAATAATATTGCGTATATGCTTCTAGTGGGAGGCGACAGTGCAACTTTTAGATCTTACTCGCAGGGCCGCCCCTGGCCAACTTGGGGCCCCAAGCGACATTGTGAGATGAGGCCCCCCCCCGCCCCCCCCCTCCAACCGACAGGAGTGAAAACAAAGTAGGCTACTTTGCAAATATAATTCCTGTTTATTATTATTATCAACAGTTACTTTTGTATACAGTGAGGTAAATGGTAAATGTGCATGTATGTCGTTCAGTATGCGTTTACAGGTGAATTCTGCATTTCCTGCCAAATACTAGCCTCAAAAAGATTAAAATATAATTAATGCAAATAAACTAATAATAATAATCATAATCAATTCAATAATATAAATACTATATTATTTTATTATAATATAGTTGTAATATAGTCAAGACAAAACATGCTTATGACATGCTCAAAAACTGATATTTCTTAAATCTGTATTCTAGTTCCCTCTGTCAGCAATGTGTCAACAACTACACACACATTTCTCTCAGTATTTCTCTGTGTTGTGGTTGACATGATGATGACTGTTAGGAGTTAAGGGGAGAGGCTGAGCGTCACCATGATGATGACTGTTAGGAGTTAAGGGGAGAGGCTGAGCGTCACCATCAAATGTGCAAATTGACATAAAAATGAATAAAAGGGGAAAAAATGCTCCATGTTTTTTAGGCTGTAAACTTGAACTGTTATGTAAGCCAACTAGACAGACAGTGTATCACTCTTCCTCCTGTACATTAGCAGATAAAAGGCATCACATACTTGAATGAATGGTAAATAAAGAATGCTGGAAATAACTGCATCTCCATTAGCCTGTATGCTCTGCAGAGACTGCCTTCTTCATGTCGTGAATTGCAGCTGATGTTTTAATATGGCAATTGGCAATTTGACTTATACAACATTCACAAGTTGTACATTTGACTCATACAATAACCCACCTTCGAGTGATGCGCTAGTTTCTTCATGTTTTGTTTTTTGCGCCGGACTGAAACTGTCTTTTCATCGACATCTCTTCACCTGCACTAATGGCCGTATCAAAGCCGTGATTGGTCAGATGTCGATTCATTGCAACGGTGTCGGTTTACAGACGTGCTCCCCTTGTCACCTCTCACTCTCGCGTGTCAGCGGGGAGGGAGAGGGGGGGGGGTGCGCGGAGAACTGCGCACAGCAGCTGAGGACCTCTGGGCGGGGCCCCCTGCACAAGGGGGGGCCCCATGCAGCCTGCGTGATTGTCCTGTAGGGAGGGGCGGCCCTGCTTACTCGCCAAGTAAATATAAGATAAAGGCATTGTGACACTGCTTCTTCGGGCTCTTGCGTTCCCACAGTAGTGCTGGATGAAACTCAGGATTTTGTTTTACGGAGGAAAAGTATATATTTGCAGTTCAAAAAGGGGCTTAACTCAAACCAAGTCTACTGTTGTCAATGTGCATGCACCTATTGGCACTATACAGAGGGAACATTTACTTTGCTCAAGTCTGTTAGAGGTGTAGGATTACTCCTTCTTCAATAATACAGCATATAAAGTAATAACCAAGCATGTGATGTGTGTAGAGTTCAGTGTCTGTATCAGCTGTAATTGTTTGCAGTTTTAATACTAAGTTAAAACAGTGGTAGGCTGTATGTAAACGTTTAAATGAGGCTGCAGTTAATCATTCTTTCTGCCTTCAAATGCTGCAAATGGCACTTCCCCTCTGTGTGGCTGGGTCAAAGTTCAGGGTCTACATCTCTCCTGATGTCTGGTTAGAAGTTGATGTTTGAGTGGAGAACGCTGCCTCCTCCAGCTCAAATCTTACATTACACTCTGGGCTATTTAAAGTCTGCTATGACTTCCCTCTGAAGGACCACTCACTCCATTATAACTCAGCAGGAAAGCTGTCACGCAGCAGTCTGTGCGACATTACAATCATTGCTTTTTACACTAATCTGTCATTGCATTGAAGCTGATCTGACAACCACATGCTGCCATTTGGTCCCAATTCCAACAAAACTCTGCGGACCAAACGTCACAATACTGCCTTTAAAGTAGTTCCCCTCCTTCGGCTATCTCCTTCTCGACACGTAATTTAATTTTATAATTAATTTAAGAAAGTGAAATGAATGTACTTTCTGGTTGTTTAAGATAAAACCAGCATTTCCTTCTGCTTCATATGACACATTTCTTCCTCTCTACCTTCAAAGACCAAAGCTTACCATTTTTTGACATGATTGACATTTTGACATTTTTCATTGACTACCAAGAAATCAGTTTCACAGTATTCTCCTTATTAACTGTTTTCATTGTTTGCGTTAATTATTTAAAATGTACATACTAATTCCTTATAAAAGTGCTGCAGATTTGAGTATTCTTAATGGAAAAAACACAATGTCTTACCTGTGGGATCAAAGGAATACAGTTAGCAAGCCTTTACTCTGTGTTGAAAGACATCATCTGCAGCAATTATAAGCCTTCATGTAGTGTTCCCATGTTGTGTGTTAAACTCTGATTGGTACACTAAGTTAAACCACAGCCAATGAAGACAGAGTGGTAGTAGATCGACCATTACTCTCACACTTCGTCATTAACATGTTGGTGAATTAAGACAATATAAAAATACTCAGTGCGTTCCTGTATTGTAAACAATAAAACATGAAGGGCTTTCTTGCACTGCAGGTAGTAGTTAACATGGCTACGAGCATTGTGCAATGTATATGCAATTGTCAGAAGTGGGAAGTAGTGGAGTACAAATACTTTGTTACAAGTACATTTTTCTGGTATCAGTACTTTACTCCACTACTTATTTTCCTGATGACTTTTTACGTTGACTTCTTCCATTTTGAACTCAAATACCTGTACTTTCTACTTCTTACATGTTGAACACAAATACCTGTACTTTCTACTTCTTACATGTTGAACACAAATACCTGTACTTTCTACTTCTTACATGTTGAACTCAAATACCTGTACTTTCTACTTCTTACATGTTGAACTCAAATACCTGTACTTTCTACTTCTTACATGTTGAACACAAATACCTGTACTTTCTACTTCTTACATGTTGAACACTAATACCTGTACTTTCTACTTCTTACATGTTGAACTCAAATACCTGTACTTTCTACTTCTTACATGTTGAACTCAAATACCTGTACTTTCTACTTCTTACATGTTGAACACAAATACCTGTACTTTCTACTTCCTACATGTTGAACACTAATACCTGTACTTTCTACTTCTTACATGTTGAACTCAAATACCTGTACTTTCTACTTCTTACATGTTGAACTCAAATACCTGTACTTTCTACTTCTTACATGTTGAACTCAAATACCTGTACTTTCTACTTCTTACATGTTGAACTCAAATACCTGTACTTTCTACTTCTCACATGTTGAACTCAAATACCTGTACTTTCTACTTCTTACATGTTGAACTCAAATACCTGTACTTTCTACTTCTCACATGTTGAACTCAAATACCTGTACTTTCTACTTCTTACATGTTGAACTCAAATACCTGTACTTTCTACTTCTTACATGTTGAACACAAATACCTGTACTTTCTACTTCTTACATGTTGAACACAAATACCTGTACTTTCTACTTCTTACATGTTGAACTCAAATACCTGTACTTTCTACTTCTTACATGTTGAACACAAATACCTGTACTTTCTACTTCTTACATGTTGAACTCAAATACCTGTACTTTCTACTTCTTACATGTTGAACACAAATACCTGTACTTTCTACTTCTTACATGTTGAACACAAATACCTGTACTTTCTACTTCTTACATGTTGAACTCAAATACCTGTACTTTCTACTTCTTACATGTTGAACACAAATACCTGTACTTTCTACTTCTTACATGTTGAACACTAATACCTGTACTTTCTACTTCTTACATGTTGAACTCAAATACCTGTACTTTCTACTTCTTACATGTTGAACTCAAATACCTGTACTTTCTACTTCTTACATGTTGAACTCAAATACCTGTACTTTCTACTTCCTACATGTTGAACACTAATACCTGTACTTTCTACTTCTTACATGTTGAACTCAAATACCTGTACTTTCTACTTCTTACATGTTGAACTCAAATACCTGTACTTTCTACTTCTTACATGTTGAACTCAAATACCTGTACTTTCTACTTCTTACATGTTGAACTCAAATACCTGTACTTTCTACTTCTTACATGTTGAACACAAATACCTGTACTTTCTACTTCTTACATGTTGAACACAAATACCTGTACTTTCTACTTCTTACATGTTGAACTCAAATACCTGTACTTTCTACTTCTTACATGTTGAACACAAATACCTGTACTTTCTACTTCTTACATGTTGAACTCAAATACCTGTACTTTCTACTTCTTACATGTTGAACACAAATACCTGTACTTTCTACTTCTTACATGTTGAACTCAAATACCTGTACTTTCTACTTCTTACATGTTGAACTCAAATACCTGTACTTTCTACTTCTTACATGTTGAACTCAAATACCTGTACTTTCTACTTCTTACATGTTGAACTCAAATACCTGTACTTTCTACTTCTTACATGTTGAACTCAAATACTTGTACTTTCTACTTCTCTCATTTTCCAAACAGCTGGTTCCTTTAGTCTGAATGTGTGTTTGATGCGTGATCATTATTCTTTAGAGTCATTGCGTGCCTATTGATTTGAACACGATCCGTGTATCCATCATTTCCTGGTCTTCTCTAAAGAAGAGGGACCAATGGAAACGTTGTCATGTTGCCGTTGTTCAGCATGGAAACATTCATTAGCTAACAATGACATTATTGTTCTATTAATATAAAGGGAGGTCAGGTACTCTTTAAAACAGCTGCTAGTTATGGGTACTTTTTACTGAAGTACATTTCAAAGCCTCTTTACTTTTACTTGAGTAAAGAAGTTTAGTCAGTACTTCTACTTTTACCAGAGTATTTTTAAACACGAGTATCTGTACTTCTACTTGAGTAAAGGATGTGTGTACTTTTGCCATCTCTGACAATTGTAAGTAATTAGATTTTAAACAAACCTCAAACTTTCTTTGGCTACAAATCTGTTACAAGGCAAGGCATTCAAGGGCTTCAAGGGCAGCACACTTCTTATACATGGACATCCCAGGAGTATTTTGTTTAGGTTGGCTAACTGATGGCAGTAATTGTGGATATTGATGATGTCCCTGTTACTCCAGAAGCCATAAAGAGGAAGGTTGAGCTGGACTGGGGAACTGAAGACTCGGAGTATCTTCAGAAGGTGGAGCTCCACACAGAAGGATCTCTGAACGAGGTCAGACCCGATATCATCGTCTACAACGCGGGGACAGACGTCCTGGATGGAGACCCTCTGGGAGGACTCTCCATTTCTCCTCAGGTACTGAACCTGCTCCATCAGACAAGGATTTAGACAAAAAAAATGGGACTACAAAAATCTGTTTTCTGACTTTTTTTCAAGACATTTTCAAATACTTTAAAATAAATTCTCAGAAATATTCAGAAGTTTGACTTTTTCCATCAGAATTTTCATTAATTTCCTCTGAATTTGTATATTTGTACTGTGGATTTAAAAATAACTTTAAAAAGGGGATTAATAAAGTGGATTTTTCTTTTTCTTCTTTGATTTCTGACTTTTTTCTCAGAGAATTTCAGAATTTTGACTTCTTTCGTCAGAATTTTGACTTCTTTCGTCAGAATTTTGACTTCTTTCGTCAGAATTTTGACTTTTTTTCTCAGAATTGTGTCTTTTCTTTTTCTCAGACATTTTCCATTCCTGACTTTTTTCTTAGAAATGTTCATAATTTTCCTCACAAATTTGTATATTTGTAGAGTGTATATACAAAAATGGGGATTAAAAAAGTGGATTCTCCTTCTCCTTCAGGGCATCGTTAAGAGAGATGAGATTGTGTTCAGGGCTGCGCGGCGTCGAGGCATCCCGATCCTCATGGTGACATCGGGGGGGTACCAGAAGAGAACCGCCCGCATCATCGCCGACTCCATCCTCAACCTGTATCGGGAGGCCCTGATTGGTCCAGAGGCTCTGGAGGGGGAGGGGTCAACGTCTATGGTGACCAGCATGATGAGCAGCTCTGGATCTACTGGGTCAACATCCACTGCTGTCTGAGATGCAATAATTCTGCCACTAACATGTGTTTCCTGTGAAGGTGTAACATGTGAAGGCACGGAAGTCACTTTGTAATTCTTTCTTGGTTTTTTTCAGAAATGTTCTGAATGTTGACTTTTTTCTCAGAATTCTGTCTTTTTTTTCTCAGACATTTTCAGAATTCTTACTTTTTTCTTCAGAATTTTTACTTTTTCTTCAGAACTCTTTCTTTTCTCTTTCAGAAATGTTCAGAACTCTGACTTTTTTCTCAGTCTTTTTTTTCTGTCTCACTAATTCTGCCTCTAACACTAACATGTGTTTCCTCTGCAGGTGTAACATGTGAAAGCACTGCAGTAACTTTATATAGTGCAGTAATTATGGTGTCAGGTTGTTGCTGCACACACAAAGGTGTTTAATTTAACTCAATACCAGACGGGGTTACCCAGTGCTTGATTACACATTTAATCTAACAAGATTTGGATTTCTTTTTTACATTTTTACTCTATAGGTTGGCCATGAATCAAAGGAATAATTCTGGAAAGAGAATAATTTTACTGCAACAACAGCACTATTCTGACTGCAGTCAATTTCATTAATAGCAATTTTAAAGTCGGAGAATGAAGGGTTTTATGTTTAATGTTTGTTCGGGAAGCTTTTAGGAAGAGTCTTCTTTCATCTCAGGAAATGGAATAATGTCATATGTGAAATATATAAAATGCTATGGTATTGTAAACAGGTTTGAGGTTCTTTTAAATACGTGGACATTTTATGAATTATCCTCTTAATAGTTGTAGAGGTGAAACACAAGAAAAAAAGCACCTTAAAACCGTAGCTATCGAAACTAATCTAATGATTTTTTGTATTATTAATTGTATACGGAAGAGGATAAACGCCACATGTTGAAAATGTTTGAGAGCTGAACAAAAGTTACAAGAAGAGTAAGAAGACTGGGATAAAAGTCAGAATTCTCAACATTTCGGAGAAAAAGTCAGAAATCTGAAAATGTCTGAGAAAAAAAGCTAGAATATTGAGAAATTAGTAAAAATTCTGATCAAAAAAATTGGAAAAAATTCAACATTCTGAGAAAAAAGTCAGAATTTTGAGCAGTAAAAAAAATGCACGTGGCCCTTATTCTCATCCCTAACGGTGTAAACATGTTTTGACCTCTAGATATTTGTTGTGATCATTAAATAGTTTATTCTTCATTATCCAGTGTTTCATTCATCAAGGTTAGTCATTACTTTTTCTACCTATAATCTGTGCCGTTCATGTTTAACAGGGAGTTGCCAATGATTTTACTGAAGGTTGTACTGTTCTCCTAATTAAGAAAATATGTTAATGTGGCTGTGAATGTTTTAATAATGAAACTTTGTCTGTGTTCTGGACATGTTTGAAGCAGTTTGGACACATTCATAATGAAAGCGTGTAAGCAGTGTCAGTGCTAATTAGCTGAAGCCTTTGATCCGATGTGGTGCTTTTGAATGTGTCTACCTTTTAATTAGAACATCTCACTTTATTGTAAGCCGTCCTTAATACGAGATGAGATCACAGATTCCAGATCAGCAGCTCCTTCCTGTCAGACGATGTTGCCAAAAATAACACTGTGTTCAAAGCTGTACTGTATTTTCCTAAGGGCGTGTTTGTGGTTTGTGCTGAAATTAAAAACGACTTCTATGCATTCACACTGATATTAAAAACATCTGGGACAACTAATGTATCTTTTTTGGGCGTTTTCTTTTTTTAAATCTTTGAATTTCTTGTATAACGCCAATGCTAAAAGTACAGTATGTTTGGAAAACCAAGATAATAAAACTGTTTTAATGTAGTTCAATGGAAAGGTTGAAGCAACATATGACACAGAGCGCTGTCAGAGTAAATGAGCCAAACCTGAGGAAAGGCGCTTCAACCTCAGGATCCATGTATCTGTGATCCTCTCCAGAATGGAAGGAGTCATCACATGCAGAGCATCAACTAGTTCCTAA
This sequence comes from Gymnodraco acuticeps, assembly GCF_902827175.1. Classification (NCBI taxonomy): domain Eukaryota; kingdom Metazoa; phylum Chordata; class Actinopteri; order Perciformes; family Bathydraconidae; genus Gymnodraco; species Gymnodraco acuticeps. The sequence goes on from NW_022989978.1 coordinate 137,350, forward strand.
ACAGTGTCCTTCACATGCTGATATCCAAGAGAGGGAGTTACACAGTCACAAGATGGAGGAATGCCGATTCTTGTAGGAAATTATACATCCTGCCATCTAAAAATGTTGACTTTTTCTCCAAAAATCTGACTTTTGCAAAAAAAATGGACTTTTTCTCAACATTTCAAAATTCTGACTTTTCCCTCAAAAATTTGACTTTTTTTTCTCAAAATCCAAAAATTCTGACTTTTTCTCAAAATTCTGACTTTTTCTCAAAAATTATGACTATTTTCAAAATCCTGACTTTTTTTTCAAAGAATCTAAGAATTCTGACTTTTTCTCAAAATCTCAAAAATGTTAATAATCATTCGTCACCGGCTTGAGCTTTAATCTCAGGATCCATGTATTTGTGTTCCTCTCCAGAATGGAAGTAGTCATCACATACAGAGCATCAACTAGTTCCTGAACAGTGTCCTTCACATGCTGATATCCAAGAGAGGGAGTTACACAGTCACAAGATGGAGGAATAGAAAGCAGTATTCAATGTTTACTTCAGATTAGCTCCACGTCAGAAATGAGCATGCTTGATGTCTCTCTCCATAGAGGCTGAATCATCATGTTAATCACAGAGCTATCATCTGCCTCAAACAGTCCTGATGCTCTTCTTCGTAATCAGACATCCTGTCATGTTCACAGCTACAGTTGATACCTTTGTTATCATGTTACTCTCATGTTGGAGGAGGACATTCAGTATTTTCACAACAGAAATATGATCAGACAGTTGTATAAGAATTAGCTCAGGTGTTTAAAACAAAACTAGCAATTACTGACATGCTTTGCATAATGTGAGATCTGGATTAGTTCCAATGCAAGCTGTTGTTTATGCCTGTCCATCATCAGCTAATTCACAATACTGTCTTCCAGTCACATAGAAACCTTGTATTTAAACAAAAACACAGAGCTGACTTAGAAAAACTCGTTTTTTACAAACTTCGATTCAAAGGAGGTATTCAATTAAAGAATTAAAGTCTCAACGCGGCCTCCTGCCTCTGATAACCGTGGTTTGGGAAGTAGAGCAGTTCTGTATTGTTTTCACAGCTCCAGTGTTTTAGAAAGGGAAGACTATTGCACAGTCTGACTTAATGATGTATTTTTGACAGTTTGCCGAAGGGAGTGAAGCAAGACTCTGCTTCAGAAATGTTTTCGGGTGGCAGAAGCTAAACGAAAGACTTGAGGAGCAACAGGTTACATGAAACGGGATGATTTGATCAGGATACAACAATAAAGTAACTATTCCTTTACAGTTACATACAAAAACATGTAATCAGAATACTGGTACAGTCAAGAAAATGGAGATAACTATCAGGTTTAATTCCATTATTCTTAGGAGGGGTTTTATTTAGATAAAAGTTCACAGCTGGAGCATACACTTTCTCCATGCTCATATTTAAAAGATCCTTGATCCCTTACTGTGTTTCTTGGCGCTGGTGCACAGTCATCGCCCTGCTTTCCAAGGCTACAAATTAAGTTGAGACAGTTTACTTTAAAGGGTTTCCTTGTGTCTGCAATTTAACCCAACATATTTTCCACGGTTACTGTTATGCACCCCTATTTCCTCAGAATAAAGGATGACCTTGAGGAAGATGTATGTAGGAGAGATGCAGACGGGAAACATCAAACCACAGAGATGTGGCTCCCTGCCTAGATTTAAACCAAACAACAATCCATCATTATCTCACAGAGACACAGTGTTTCAGTGTGTAGAGAAAGAGATAGCTTTACTGCAACAACATTATTAGTAAATCTGTTTCATCTGAGAGATTCCCCTTCCTCTTTCTGGGAAGATTGCATTTGTAGGAAGTGTTTAAAGGTGTATGAGCCTGCATCCAAACAGAGGTTAGGAGTAATGTAACTTAATGTACAGTAATGCCCTTGTGCAAGACACTTAACCCATGCATGGCAGTTTGTGAGTGTGTGTTTTATCAATAGCTCTGCTAGTAAAATGTGAAGATCAAATGTGAGTAGAGTTATGCTACACAACAAAAACAGTAGAAGAAGTGCATTCCTTGTTGTCTCCCTAATTGTAAAGCTTTTAAAAAGACAGCATATTGAGAAAAAGCCAAAATGATAAGGAACAAAGTTAAAATTCTGAGAAAAAAGTAAAAATTCTGAAGAGTAAAAAGAAAATGTCACCTTTTTTTCTCAGATTTTCGAGAAAATGTACGTAGCCCTAATCGTCTTCCGTTAAAGCGTAAACATGTGTTAACCTCTAGATATTTTGTTGTGATAATTTAATAGTTTATTATTCATCATACAGTGTTTTATTCATCAAGGTTAGGCGTTGATACGTTTTTGCCTGTAAAGCAGTGACCATCAACTGGCGGCCCACGGGCCACATCCGGCCCGCCAGACATTCTCATCCGGCCCGCACGACGGGGGTGACGGCCCCTACACACGGCGGCGTGCGTTGCCGCTTCAACGCTTCTGCCCATTCACTTTGAATGGGGTGACGTCACGATTCGCCGAACTGCATTGTGGGAGCAAAGCTTCTCTCACGGTGCTCGCTGCAAAAGTAGAGCAATGTTCTACTTTTGCCGCCTCGACGGAGGCGTCAGCCAATCAAATCCCGCATATGCAAATCTGACAGTTCAAGCGCTAGCCAATCAAACCGTGTGTATGTTGGGAGAGCCAGACCGCAGTTATTTCCCATATGTAAAAAAATTGAGGAGAAAATTATCGTGGCGGTAGGGAATCACCCGGTACTATATGACCAGTCCCTCTTTACATACAGGGATACAAACTGGAGGAGCCAGGCATGGGGGGAGGTGGCAGAGACAGTGGGTGACACTGGTAGGTTTTCGCCTGTTTGGGGAGTTTATATCCAGTGTACTTCGTTTGAATGGACAGCTAGCAAGCATAGACAGTATATTTAGCCAGCATGGATGTAGTGTGAATGCTTTGCTTTGTATGTCCGGGGCGGGACATTCATGTGATTGGTTGTTGCTCCCGTTGCTCGCGTTGACTCCCCAAGCTCAAGATACGCCCACCGCCAAGCGGCAACGCACGCCGCCGTGTGTAGGGGCCGTGACTGTGGCGTTGGCGGAGTGGTTAGTGCGTTTGCCCCCCACTCATTTTTCTCGTGAGCAATGTGCAGTACCGGAGTCCAACAGAGAGGCAGCAGCTGCGGGACAGTAGACTGCGTACTGCGTAGCCTTCCCTGCCCTGAAGAAGAAGTGATCCTTCGTTGTGAAGAGTCTGCTTTATGCGCTCCGCAGCAGTAGCCCCGCTGCGGCAGAGTCCAACAGAGAGGCAGGAGCTGCGGGACAGTAGCCTAGAAGTGATCCTTCGTTAGCGCGAAGAGTCTGCTAAGCTTAATGCGCTCCGCAGTACCTGAGCGTGCTCCACTACCACCGTATAGTGCCTGTGCTATAGTTCCTTTAAAGCCCAACATTAGCCGCCTTTAGCTTAGCGGTGGTGATGTGAAGTCATGTGACCGTGCTTTAGTTCCTTTATAGCCCAACATTAGCCTCCTTTAGCTTAGCGGTGGTGATGTGAAATCATGTGACCGTGCTGTAGTTCCTTTATAGCCCAACATTAGCTGCCTTTAGCTTAGCGGTGGTGACGTGAAGTCATGTGACCGTGCTGTAGTTCCTTTATAGCCCAACATTAGCCGCCTTTAGCTTAGCGGTGGTGACGTAAAGTCATGTGACCGTGCTGTAGTTCCTTTATAGCCCAACATTAGCCTCCTTTAGCTTAGCGGTGGTGACGTGAAATCATGTGACCGTGCTGTAGTTCCTTTATAGACCAACATTAGCGTCCTTTAGCTTAGCGGTGGTGACGTGAAATCATGTGACCGTGCTGTAGTTCCTTTATAGCCCAACATTAGCCGCCTTTAGCTTAGCGGTGGTGACGTGAAGTCATGTGACCGTGCTGTAGTTCCTTTATAGCCCAACATTAGCCGCCTTTAGCTTAGCGGTGGTGACGTGAAATCATGTGACCGTGCTGTAGTTCCTTTATAGCCCAACATTAGCCGCCTTTAGCTTAGCGGTGGTGACGTGAAGTCATGTGACCGTGCTGTAGTTCCTTTATAGCCCATCATTAGCCGCCTTTAGCTTAGCGGTGGTGACGTGAAGTCATGTGACCATGCTGTAGTTCCTTTATAGCCCAACATTAGCCGCCTTTAGCTTAGCGGTGGTGACGTGAAGTCATGTGACCGTGCTGTAGTTCGTTTATAGCCCAACATTAGCCTCCTTTAGCTTAGCGGAGGTGACGTGAAATCATGTGACCGTGCTGTAGTTCCTTTATAGCCCAACATTAGCCTCCTTTAGCTTAGCGGTGGTGACGTGAAATCATGTGACCGTGCTGTAGTTCCTTTATAGCCCAACATTAGCCGCCTTTAGCTTAGCGGTGGTGACGTGAAGTCATGTGACCGTGCTGTAGTTCCTTTATAGCCCAACATTAGCCGCCTTTAGCTTAGCGGTGGTGACGTGAAGTCATGTGACCGTGCTGTAGTTTGTTTATAGCCCAACATTAGCCTCCTTTAGCTTAGCGGTGGTGACGTGAAATCATGTGACCGTGCTGTAGTTCCTTTATAGCCCAACATTAGCCTCCTTTAGCTTAGCGGTGGTGACGTGAAATCATGTGACCGTGCTGTAGTTCCTTTATAGCCCAACATTAGCCGCCTTTAGCTTAGCGGTGGTGACGTGAAGTCATGTGACCGTGCTGTAGTTCCTTTATAGCCCAACATTAGCCGCCTTTAGCTTAGCGGTGGTGACGTGAAATCATGTGACCGTGCTGTAGTTCCTTTATAGCCCAACATTAGCCGCCTTTAGCTTAGCGGTGGTGACGTGAAGTCATGTGACCGTGCTGTAGTTCCTTTATAGCCCATCATTAGCCGCCTTTAGCTTAGCGGTGGTGACGTGAAGTCATGTGACCGTGCTGTAGTTCCTTTATAGCCCATCATTAGCCGCCTTTAGCTTAGCGGTGGTGACGTGAAGTCATGTGACCATGCTGTAGTTAATTTATAGCCTAAAGTTAGCTTTTCGTGTTGTTAATATGTGGATATACTCCTGCTGAACAGAACCTGTAATTATCATAATGTGTGTTTGCCACAGAGCTTATTTTCTGCAATATTCCAAAATCACAATGAAACGTCCCATTGCTTTTTGTCGAGGGAGACCTTGCGATGCTAACTTCCAGATTAGCTTACAAAAATACGTGATCTCTGCACCACTTTTTAGTTTACCATGTCTGTGGTCGTGTAGCTTCAGAAAGATGCAGAGGCTTTTGGGGTTTGGTCAGAATCCAAGATATCATGCTGCGTCTGTTCATCCAATTTCATTTGCTTGTTCCTCGCCCGCAGCATACTGTGTTTGTGTGCCAAGTTATTAAATATCTGGCATCCCTCAGTTTTAAAAATGGACGTTGACAGCATCACGCAGGCCTAAATGTAAAAAACATGAACAGAAATGTGAAAGCAGTGTGTAGCATCGTTGTCAGAGAAGTCAATTTTCCTTAATCTCTGATGACATATTATGGTTGTTTTATGGTAAATCAAAGTAGTTGTTTCACATATAGATCCTTAGAGTAAAGAGAATAAGTGTCTGTTGTTACTTTAACATTACATCTACATAATTCTTCCTAAATATGTCCCATATGAGAGGGAAGATTTAACAACAGAATGGTGTCTCTCCTGACTCAGCTGCCATATTGTCAGTGAAACCATGAAAGCAGCAGATGCCCCCTGCTGTTTCTGCAATCTTTGAAAAATCCCTCATAAGGCCTGGAATAGAGGGACAGTCAGGGACAGTCAGGGACAGTCAGGGACAGTCAGGGACAGTCAGGGACAGTCAGGGACAGTCAGGGACAGTCAGGGACAGTCAGGGACTTTGACCAGGTTATCAAAGCCACTGCTGATGCTGGAATACCTTGAAGGAAGAGATGTCGAAAATGAATGCTTCAAGCACTTCTGTCCTTGTAGCTCATCCTCTTCGGGATTTAAACTCGCCTTTGAGTCAGATTTCTTCCCCCATGCATCATTAATGCTCACATTGCAGAGTTGGAGGAGATGTTAAAGATCTATACAGTCTAGAGAAAAGTCTCTACAGACTTCCCGTATGTCTCTGCTTTCAACTTAAAACTGGAGAAAGGAGACTCAGTCCGTGGAGAGTACAGCAAGTTGAGGGACTCATATCTGCTGATACAAAAGGGTTTCTGGATCACATGATGTACTCTGAGAACATGCTTTAAGCACTATATTATACAACTTAATATATCCGTTTTTCATTACATTACAGCACAAATGGTTGAGCTTTCGTGATAAAGTTGTAAACCCTGACCCCTCACCCTCCAGGTGGCATTACATGCAAATATATGACAGAGTTTTGCATTGGGTACTTATATACACAATATAGACAGATATATATTTCTACAAATTGGTCTTCTTATCAATACAAATACGTACGGTTTTGCAACAATTAAAAAAATACACAAATAAAATAAAGGAATTCATGATATCTATGATATTAAAGGTCCCATGTCATGGCCATTTCTACTGATCATAATTCCATTGTTGAGGTCTAGCATAGATTTAAATTGTTACATTTTCCAAACACACATTGGTTTCTCATACAGCATCTCTGTATAGTCTGTGTATTCACTCTCTGTCCTAAACGGCTTGTTGGAGCTCCTGCCCCCCCCCTCCCTGTGAGCCCAGTGTGCTCTGATTGGTCGGGACGTTGCGAGGCTCGCTGCTCAGCGAGCTGGCTTACTGGTGTGGTTTCCGGGTCGGCGATACAGCGGGACAGCGCGAAACTCATCCTGAACACACACAAACACTCACAGCTGAAGTAAAAACAATAAGTGTGGCTTGATATTGAGTAAAAGGTTTATAACGCTGCGAGAATGGGTCTGCGGAGAGCATTTCTCCGCCATCCCAACTCATCTATTACCAACCAGGGAGCTCTATGCAAGTCAATGGAACTCCCTGTTAGTTGAACATGTACCCTAAAGGTCCTGGTGTGTGAGGAGCTCCACAGATGCATACAAACCTTCATAACACACAAGGGGACGGGTAATAACCGGAAAAGCATGACATGGGACCTTTAGGAAACAGATAAATAAATAAGCAGATACATTTTACCCTCACACAAATGAACCAAATGTACCATAAAGGGACCTATCATGCTCCTGTTCATCAACTGTGAAATGCTGACATGCATTTTTCCACCACTTAGAGATGTCCCGCCCCTTCGACTATCACCAATCTGTTGGAGCACTAGCCAATAGAAGCACGGATGTTACATAGTGGATTCAATAAACAAAGGCGTAGACAAAGGAGTCCAATGTAGGCGTTTCAGGAAGGGGGGCGGGGTGTGTTTAAAGGCCATTTAGTACTTCTGGACACAATTAAATCCTGCAAATACTTTACCATCTCAGAAACTGGATTCCTTCATGTTTTGACAGCATTATACAGTCAGACAAAAGAAGATCTAAGAGCCGTTTCCATTGTGGAGTCGGCTCTCTTCCTCCTCCCTGTGCAGAGGGAGATATTTGCTGGCAGAGAGACAGTGCAGATGGGAAAAGCCCAGATGGCATCCAGGCAGATATTCTCCAGCGCTGGAGCTCCTTCAGGCCTCAGTGAAAAAAAGAAAGGTATTATGGAATCACCAGATACCTGCATCGTAATCCTGAGAGGATGAGACTGACCCCCTGGGATAACATGTTCAAACTCATCTGCAAGGCTTTAGGCTGTTGACCTCTAGTATGCAGCCTGTGGCAGTTGATGCTACCATTTATTACTTTTAGCTTTCCCATTTATCTTACTCGTTATTTTTCTATTAGTAAATGATATTATTAACTTATTAAGCTGTGCCCTCTCTTAACCTTCTTGTCCGGATTCAAGATTTAAGGCTTTATTGTCATGTGCACAGTAGCGACAGTGTACCTGAAGCTGCTGACTCTCCACCGTAGTCCCATTGATGGCGATGAGAGAGATGTTGTATGTATGTTGCTGCTGTGGTGCGTCCATGCCACAGTTGGCTGCCTTGTTTACATCAGGGACAGCTGATCACTCTTGCATGGTGGTGGAACAACGGCTATCCATACTGAAACCTGGAGGACACAGAGGATGCGGGGTAAACTGTGGAGACAATTCGTGGAGTAAAGTATACAAGCCATGTCTTGCCCCTCTCATCCTGGGCAATGTGAGATCACTGGCTAATAAAATGGAAGAAGTCCGACTGAATTTCTGTAGTGTTAGTAGAGTGTATCCTTCATCATGTCTTCACTATGAGTCTTGGGACATTCTGCCTAAGAGGCTATTTCCAAGTGGCTACAAGGACTTTTATTGTACATTATCTAATATGGAGTCACAACACCTTGTTTCCCCCTGGGATTAAGAAAGCATTTAGATTTGATCTTCCAGAGAGAGTAAAGAGACGGATCTGAGCAATATATTCCTTATTCTGCGCCCACTGTGACCGAGATAGGCTTAAGGCATCAAAAAGGTTATATTATTAAATTAGATCTTCAGACTACTGGCTGTCCCACGGGCTCGTTTCAAAGCTAAAGGTGACCGTGCCTTTCAAGCGGTGCTCCAACACTGTCGAACTCTGTAGAAGCTTTAAAAGAACAACTGAAGACCCATCTTTTTACATTGGCTTTAGTTTCTACCTGAGATGTGTGTTCTGTTCTTATGGTTGTTCCTTTCTGGACTCCACATGCTCTGTGTTTTGTTTTCATGCTAACCTTAATGTCTGCCTCATGTTGTTATTGTGTTCATGTTTCTGTGGTCTTCATTTTAACATGTGTTATTTCTTGTGAAGCACTTTGTGAATGTTATTTCTGTGAAGGGTGCTATACTAAATGAACATATTATTTTTTTTAAAAGTACTTACTCAACCCCCTTTCCACCCTCACCTGTGCACCACCGAAGCAGAATCACCAGGTTTAAAGGCCCTGACACACCTACCCGATGTTGGGAGTCAGAGGCCATCAGAGGCAGTCGGGCATTCCCGCACCGTCGTTGCTTTACGGCACATTTCCACACCTCGAAAACACCGATATGTTGGTGTGTAGCAGCCTTAGCAGAGCTAAAGGAAGATTTGAGGTGATCTTGAGCTCTTGATGTCAGAGAACCACAGTCTGAGACTTTTCAAGCTGTGATGCAATGACTCAGGTTTCTCTGCAGTGGTGAAGAAGACACAGGGAGCCAATTTGGAGGGAAGCTTACTCTGGGATGTCCTCTTCGTAGCGAGCAGAATCCCATAGAAACCAAAGCTCCCTGCAGAGCGCCTGCTGCTAGCACGTGCATATTTCATGAAATCAGGGGCTGATAAGTGAACGGGTGCAAAGTAACGTTGCATTCAACAAAACCATCTCAGATATAAAGACCCATCCTTTTGTTTATACATACAGGTAGAAGTCTTACGGCCCGTCCACACTACAGCTTCAAAAAAAGCTTGCAGCTGGGCGTGTCTGAAGCTCGACCAACAACCAATCACATTAATCTCCCGCCCCTGACACACAAGCAGCGGTTTGATTGGCTAGAGCTCGTACTGGCATATGATTTGATTGGCTGACGCTTCCACCGAAAGCTTCAGAAGCTTCAAAAGTTGAACATTGCTCAACGTTTGCAGCCTGAAACGCCAGGAAAGCTCCGCATAATCTGCATATTCTGATACACACATGTATCACAATTGTGCTTTTAAAACATCAGAGTCTATAGCGCACTGATGAAGGGGTTTGTAGCAGACCGCATTTCAAAACTGCGCAGATGTCTTCACTTACACATTTTGTCTTTGAATTGCTGTTTTTAACGGGAGGAAGTAAAGTACAGTCAAGCACGATGGAGTTATTACAATTCTGGAATGATTTCAATTCAATCAGTGTGCTGGCTTGTTGAATAAATGCGTGACATGAGTTGCAGACCAACTGTATTCAGACAGTAATGTGGAATTAAAGTATGAAGAGAATATTTAGGGCGCATTTCTTCCCATCATCGACTCACTGTGAGAATATCTTCCCTTCTCTGGATGACCGTGATGTCTCCAGCATGTTGCAATTAGCTTCTGGCTCCAGATCAACTGCAAAGTCTTATTTCCTGCAGAGCATTAAACACTGAGGTTGCATACGATTGTTTCATAATCATATTTGGGTCATTGGGTTTGGCGAGTGTTTCTGGATTATTTAACCACAAGTATACAACCAGGCCAACTCCACACAGCCATTAGACAGGTGTTCAAGAAGCTTTGTTTTTCACATTCTTCACAAAACTTCTACCATCTCCTTTGGCTGACAAAACAAGGAGAGACGACCCTTCTCATTCACCCTCTGATCCAACATCAGCATCATCCACCAACACTTGTGATGGTCTATGTGCTGTTTGTGTACATGCAGTACTTGATAACATTCATTCCAGCAGAGGAAGTTGGTTGACAAAGTTTGATAACCAACACCTTAAAGAGGCCCTACAATGCTTTTGGGGGGTTTTCCCTTTCCTATGGGTGTGTTATATAGGTTTGTGTGCATGTAAATGGGCTGCAAACACCTCTATTGGACTCCCTTGTTTATTTCCAGAACATAGTGACATCACTTTGTACACTCTGGCTTTTATTGGCTAGCGCTCCAACATATTGTACGTGATAGGCTAAGGGGCGAGACATCTCAAAGCGGTGGACCAATCACAACAGAGCCGGCCAGCTGACCAATCAGAGCAGACTGGGCTCTGGTTTCAGACAGAGGGTGAAAAGAGGTGCTGCAGCACAGACAGTATGAGAACAATAAAGAGCTTTTTGAACATTAGAGCATGGAGACATGTAGAGACACTACATACTGATATACACCTGAACATCAGCAGGAGAGCACTCTTTAAAGTAGAGACACTACATACTGATATACACCTGAACATAAGCAGGAGAGGACTCTTTAAAGTAGAGACACTACATACTGATATACACCTGAACATAAGCAGGAGAGGACTCTTTAAAGTAGAGACACTACATACTGATATACACCTAAACATCAGCAGGAGAGGACTCTTTAAAGTAGAAACACTACATACTGATATACACCTGAACATCAGCAGGAGAGGACTCTTTAAAGTAGAGACACTACATACTGATATACACCTGAACATCAGCAGGAGAGGACTCTTTAAAGTAGAAACACTACATACTGATATACACCTGAACATCAGCAGGAGAGGACTCTTTAAAGTAGAAACACTACATACTGATATACACCTGAACATCAGCAGGAGAGGACTCTTTAAAGTAGAGACACTACATACTGATATACACCTGAACATCAGCAGCAGAGGACTCTTTAAAGTAGAGACACTACATACTGATATACACCTGAACATCATCAGGAGAGGACTCTTTAAAGTAGAGACACTACATACTGATATACTCCTGAACATCAACAGGAGAGGACTCTTTAAAGTAGAGACACTACATACTGATATACACCTAAACATCAGCAGGAGAGGACTCTTTAAAGTAGAGACACTACATACTGATATACACCTGAACATCAACAGGAGAGGACTCTTTAAAGTAGAAACACTACATACTGATATACACCTGAACATCAGCAGGAGAGGACTCTTTAAAGTAGAGACACTACATACTGATATACTCCTGAACATCAACAGGAGAGGACTCTTTAAAGTAGAAACACTACATACTGATATACACCTGAACATCAGCAGGAGAGGACTCTTTAAAGTAGAGACACTACATACTGATATACACCTAAACATCAGCAGGAGAGGACTCTTTAAAGTAGAGACACTACATACTGATATACTCCTGAACATCAACAGGAGAGGACTCTTTAAAGTAGAGACACTACATACTGATATACACCTAAACATCAGCAGGAGAGGACTCTTTAAAGTAGAGACACTACATACTGATATACACCTGAACATCAACAGGAGAGGACTCTTTAAAGTAGAAACACTACATACTGATATACACCTGAACATCAGCAGGAGAGGACTCTTTAAAGTAGAGACACTACATACTGATATACTCCTGAACATCAACAGGAGAGGACTCTTTAAAGTAGAAACACTACATACTGATATACACCTGAACATCAGCAGGAGAGGACTCTTTAAAGTAGAGACACTACATACTGATATACACCTGAACATCAGCAGGAGAGGACTCTTTAAAGTAGAGACACTACATACTGATATACACCTGAACATCAGCAGGAGAGGACTCTTTAAAGTAGAGACACTACATACTGATATACTCCTGAACATCAACAGGAGAGGACTCTTTAAAGTAGAAACACTACATACTGATATACACCTGAACATCAGCAGGAGAGGACTCTTTAAAGTAGAGACACTACATACTGATATACACCTGAACATCAGCAGGAGAGGACTCTTTAAAGTAGAGACACTACATACTGATATACACCTGAACATCAGCAGCAGAGGACTCTTTAAAGTAGAGACACTACATACTGATATACACCTGAACATCATCAGGAGAGGACTCTTTAAAGTAGAGACACTACATACTGATATACACCTGAACATCATCAGGAGAGGACTCTTTAAAGTAGAGACACTACATACTGATATACACCTGAACATCAGCAGGAGAGGACTCTTTAAAGTAGAGACACTACATACTGATATACACCTGAACATCAGCAGGAGAGGACTCTTTAAAGTAGAGACACTACATACTGATATACACCTGAACATCAGCAGGAGAGGACTCTTTAAAGTAGAGACACTACATACTGATATACACCTGAACATCAGCAGGAGAGGACTCTTTAAAGTAGAGACACTACATACTGACATACACCTGAACATCAGCAGGAGAGGACTCTTTAAAGAAGAGACACTACATACTGATATACACCTGAACATCAGCAGGAGAGGACTCTTTAAAGAAGAGACACTACATACTGATATACACCTGAACATCAGCAGGAGAGGACTCTTTAAAGAAGAGACACTACATACTGATATACACCTGAACATCAGCAGGAGAGGACTCTTTAAAGTAGAGACACTACATACTGATATACACCTGAACATCAGCAGGAGAGGACTCTTTAAAGTAGAGACACTACATACTGATATACACCTGAACATCAGCAGGAGAGGACTCTTTAAAGAAGAGACACTACATACTGATATACACCTGAACATCAGCAGGAGAGGACTCTTTAAAGCAGAGAGATTACATACTGATATACACCTGAACATCAGCAGGAGAGGACTCTTTAAAGAAGAGACACTACATACTGATATACACCTGAACATCAGCAGGAGAGGACTCTTTAAAGTAGAGACACTACATACTGATATACACCTGAACATCAGCAGGAGAGGACTCTTTAAAGTAGAGACACTACATACTGATATACACCTGAACATCAGCAGGAGAGGACTCTTTAAAGTAGAGACACTACATACTGATATACACCTGAACATCAGCAGGAGAGGACTCTTTAAAGAAGAGACACTACATACTGATATACAGTACACCTGAAAATGATCAGAATATGACCTCTTTAAGTAGATTTTGCTTATATAACATGATCTTACTCTCCTTAAGCTTCAGCTTTTTTGCAGAAGAGAGTGATAGTCAGTCATTTTAGCTACATTTGAAAGTTTCTAAAGTGTGTTCCATTTCCCTGTGGACTGATATGAAACCCATTCTGGGCAATCTTCAGTCTGTGTCTTTCACATTTTAGGAACAGAATTGAAATACTCTTTTGCAGCCAATGTCCCACGACATACTGTAATTGCCAAGAGGAACTAAAAGCTGGCCTGTCTTCAATCAACCATACGAGGGACAGCAGTGTGTTTCTCTCTCAAACACTGGTCTCAACACATCTGGCAGATCTCCCGTGGATCACACAGGGATTCTACAAATCTCACCCATGCGTTGTTGAAGTCCCACACAGAGTTTCATAGCCTGATCGTGTTACGAGTGCAAAATCAGAGTTTGTTCACCACACCATGGCAACCCCCTCTCTAATCTACTGTACGTTGCATGTTTGTATTCGATTGTACTTGTTTAAAATGAAATGTGTCTTTAGGTTGACATACTAAATCTGACAGATGATAAATAGCCTCTTACATTTACAGAGGTAAGGCAAGTGCTTTACACAAAGGAAAGACATTAAGAGCATTAAACACATTAGAAACATTAAAAAGCAAAGATATTAAAACATGAATAATATAGGTACATGAATAAAAGTTACAGTGCAGTGTAAGATGTGAATAGTTCAATTAAAAGTAGCGGCAAAAAGAAAGTCTTCAGCCTGGAGATGTTGATTAATGTGCACTGTCCCTGTTAAATACATGAATACATATATAACATAATCTCCCTCTCCTACACCGCCGTCTGTGAGAAACTCTGACGAAACTGCAGTGAACTTCTGTCACCGACGAATCCATTTTCATATGTGAGGAAGTGTGACCCGGGCAGATTGAAAAACAAGTGTAAGCAAGCTGTGACAGGTCTTCACTCTGAATGTAAGTCCTCTCTATTGTTTCATCTCTATTAGTGAGCCGGCCCACTCCTCTGAAAGTGGTCTTATCTGTGATCATGTGACCAACCAAAACTCCACCCCAGGCCCAGGCTTTGGGAGTAATGGATTACATGTAACAGGATGACGTAATCATACAAAAAGGTAACTTCATAATCCTGATTACAGTTACATTTCAAACAATTGGGGATTAGCAGGATAACAGTGTACAAATCTAAAAAGGTCATGTAGTGTTTGTTGTAAAGGATCAGCTGTTATCTCTTCTCTGTGAGCTGTTCTGTTCTGTAGGAAAATACTTTAAGAGTGAATCTATACGTGTACTGCCTGAATCTGCTTCATGGTTTCCACTTTCTTTGCTTCATTTGTTCTGTTTCTAATTCAGCAGGTGAACCTATATGTTCATAACATAGTGTGTGTGAGCTTAACTGTGTGTGTTAAACTAAATCGGAGCATTTTCTGTCAGCTCAGATTTCATTTCTGCTTTTTTAAACTGTAGTATAGCTCATGTTGGTGTATGGGCTGAATATGCTTCATGAAAGGCAGCTTTTCCTGTCAATAAAATCATTTCTGATCCTAAATATCTTAGTTTCTTCTTTTCTAAGGTTACATTATTCTATTGTCTTACCTAATGAGAAACAAACAAACATCTTATTGATATACATGTTCTCTTGCATTTGATATTGAGGTGATGCAAAAGTGAAAAGTAATCAGGTTACATTGCTTTTTTATATTTTGATACTCAGAATAGGTTAGTGATTTCTACAGTTAACCAGTAATTGTAACGGAATACATTTTAAAAGTAATCCTGCACATCTGTGTGTCTGCTCTTCATTACACATCAGAATCAGGAGCAGGTTTATTACCAGCTAGGTGGACACGTATGAGGAATCTGACTTGGTGTCGTGGTGCGTACATAAAAGTAAACCAACATTTTAAAACACAGATAGAGAACTATTTTAAGAACACTATAATAACATTATGATGGGATTTCCTCCAGCGGTGCTCCCACCAACATTTGCCTGATAACGTCTCTGTATCTCCGGACACACACAGAGAGAGAGAGAAAGTCTGGAGAGGTTAGTAGAAGTTGTCGGAGGAGGGGGTTTGAGTTGTATTTTAGTGGGTGTGTCTGCCCGGGGCTCCAGTCGCTCTCTGACCGTCTGAAGACTCACTCTGAGCGGATAGCAGAGCACCGACAGCCCGCAGGTCTCCAGTAACTCAACCTGGTTTCTACGAACTCCTTGGACTTTCTAACAGCTTTGTATCGAGGATTTGGAGCATGCAGTTTAATCCCCGGATGTTGTGGTAGCACCGTAGAGTCCTTCGATACAGAGGTTAGCTTTAAAGTTTTTTGAAGGAGTTCAACTTCACTTTTCGCTGCAATTGGGGCCAGTGTTTGAGTTTGGTGAGTTCTTTCAGGTGAGAAACGATGACAAATTCTACAAAATCTATGCAGTCTGCTCAGTGGTGCAATGTTATGAAGTAGATTTACTCAAGCCTGAGTACATTTTGACGTACTTTAACCAAGTATTTGTTTTTTACTAGATGTCAGAAGCTATAGTACTTTTATATCTAATATCGGCTAGCTATCCCTTTTCTCTACACCACTACATGTAAATGGCAGCTTTAGTTACTTTACAGAGTCAGATTATTAGTAAATACAAATTATAATCAAATAATAAATCAACATATAATTATAGATTAAGATCTCCAGCAGCAGTAAATACAGTTATTAAAACGACCCTTACCAGCTGTGATGAACACATTCATGCATCTATAATGATTTAGTAATGCATATCAAGTATCATTTTGGTACTTAAAGTATATGTTGATCCCATTACTTTTGAACTAAGCTGTTGAATGCAGGACTTTGACTTGTAACAGAGTATTTTTACAGTATACAATCTCAGTAGTTCTTCCACCTCCTAGTCTGTTTGGTCCAAAATAGGGCTCGAAAGTCTCTCATGTAGCTAACTGCATACAGATACAAATTATTCAACCCTTCTTCTATTTCTCTGCTTGTCATTGTTTGTTAGATATGCTTGGCTTTGACACTATAACATATTAAAAACAGCCTTCTGATGGTGTGGGAAAAACAATAAAGAAACACCTTCATTATAGAGCACGGAAAAAGGCTGTAATAGTTTAACACACTGGTTTACACTACAGTTTGCTGGTTGGAGATGTACTGCCTGGTGACCAACAAAGCCATTATTTTCTGTCCATTAAAGTTCTTTAAATGTATATTTTTTCACACCAAAATACAAAAAACTAGTTACAATTTCACTTTGTCACAACCAGTGGTAGAATTTACTTTTACTCAAGTACTTAAGCACAAGTTTGAGGTACTTGTACTTCACCTGAGTATTTTTATTTTATGCTACTTTATTTCCACTTCATTTTGGGAGCCACAATTGTACATTTAAACATTAACATTGATGTATATGTTACGATATCCAGCAGTGAATAAAGTCATTAATATTAGGTCCGCCTTCACCAGCTGTGACGAACACATTAATTCATCAATAATCATAAAACAGTAATTCAATACGAATCTGAAATGGGACTTAATGCATAACGAGAAGTTTTACTTTTGATGCTTTAAGTATTTTTTGAGACAATACTTGTGTCCTTTTTCTTAAGAAAGATTTGCATGAAAGACTTGACCTTATAACAGAGTATTTTTACATTTGTGTATAGCCATTTTACTTAACTATAACATCTGAGTACTATTATAAGCTGTAGTCACAACATCCTCTACGGTGGTTGGCTTTTCACATGTTGGGATCATTCTGTATGAAGCATTGCCAGGGTGATGTGGATTAAATGCTTTCTGACAGGACCTATGTGACGGATCAGTGTTAAATTCAGCACTTCATAGATACATCATGAATATCTCTCCAGGATTAGAGCAGTTTGAGTTTGATGTGGGGGGGTTTGTTTACTTTTAAAGATGGCCAGCCAGCAAGCATCCACTACCATGGGAACATATGCAGATTGTCTTACAGAAGAGCTGGCTAAAAACATGTTGGCAAAGACAGTAATGTGTAGCTTCTTGGAAAGCTCAGAAAGGAAACTCACAAATGTTTAGCATAAGAATGATGTGTTACAAAACAGAATTAACATAAGAGATAATTGCAATACTTTGAGTCTGATCAACTTTTCAAACTCATTTCAAAACAAGAAGACTGCGTTCTTTGTTTTCTACTTCACACATTTCTTGAGAGAATGTACTTTCCATTAAGTGTTATCATTTCCCCACAGACTCCAAACTGCACTCTCTAAGTTCAGCAGTTACAATTTAGGGTTTCATTGCCACCAAGATTGTCGAGGAAATTGTGCCTGTAGAGATAATCAGGTACGCGGTAGACTTGTGAGATTAACTATCGAGCCAGATGTTGGTCTGCTTTCATTTTGTGAAAGAAGCCTGTGTCTACCTGTCTCTCTTTCTCTTTTTCTTGCAGAGTAAAGATGGTTCACAGAATGCTCCAGAATCCTTGAAGATAAACCCTTGAATGAAACCGGATCTGCTTTTATTACTGTACCCACCTGGTGCCATGGCTGCTCTAAAAGCTGAAGTACTTCTTCTCAGGTTTACAATCCTCTTTCTTTGCTTGAGTGTGTGCTTGTGTCAGCGAGACTGCACCGGTGTGGACTGTCCTCAGCTGGACAACTGTATCGAAGAAGTGCTGGACACTGGCAGCTGTTGCGCTTCATGTTTGCAGAAAGGATGCATGTGTGAGGGTTACCAATACTATGATTGCCTCCACGCTGGCTTCAAGAACGGCAAGGTGGCAGAGGGAGAGTCTTACTTTGTTGACTACGGCAGTACAGAGTGCCTCTGCCCGACAGGAGGAGGAAGAATCAGCTGTGACTTCATCAGCTGTCCTGATTTGCCGCCAAACTGCATCGATGTCTCGGAGCCTGTGGACGGTTGCATGCAGTGCGAACGAGTTGGTTGTATCTACGACGGGCAAAAGTACGACGCCGGGCACTCCTTAAACACTGACCCTTGCCAGGTGTGCCACTGTCCCCCAGAGGGAGGGAAGATGATGTGTTACCCAGTGCCAGAATGTGACCAGAACAAGGTCCATAACCCCATGTTAGCCGAACCAACAGACGAGGACAAACACAAGAGTCACGCCGAAAGGTTTGACCAACAAGGGCGAACGGATCAATTCTCAACACCACATCAACTTCCTCCCAACCTTCCCCTCTTCAAAACACTGCCTTCGGAGGGAATATTGCCCTTGATGAAGGAGGAGTCAGAAGATTATGATTACAATCCTACAGACTTTCCAGAGCCTTACCCTCAATCTCTAGCCTTGCCCACCCAGTCCTCTTCCTCCAACAAGCTCATATCTGTATCTCGAGGCTCTGACAGAACCACCGCCCTTAAGAGCTTTGATAGACAAACCAAGCTGGAGCTGAGAGAGCGACACAAAGTTCATGAACATCCTGCAGACAGAGAGGAAGTGACGGAAAGTCCAATAGGAGAACAGCAGAGGACTATTAAGCCACAAACAAAAATGGACACCACTTTTTGGCAGCCTTCACAGAGTCTAACAAGTGCTCAAAGTGTTTCAGTCAGTGACAGCACAACGAAGAAAGATCTGGAGAATCCTCTGCATGCGTTTGAGAGTTCAGATAGTGTCACATTTCCACTCATTCGGGAATTAGGGAGTGAAAAACACCCTCTTTTGAGTCCAGAGAGTGCAGTTCATCAGCAGATAAGCTCTGAGACTCAGACTTATAACCAAAGTGCATCAGAGGGTGTGACCACTATCGGTTCAAAGAATCAAATCAATGTTAGTCATACAGTGAGAGGTACAGACAGTCAAACCAATCAAGAAAATGTTCCACTTTATATGCAGAGCAGCCCAGAAAGCCCAAATGTTGAAAAAGACTTACAGGGGACCATAGCAACGGACATCGAGGAAGGAATGGATGAAGAGGAAGAAAAACTAGAAACATCTTTTAGTGTCACTGGGCCTGAAGGATTGGATGTTACCTACAATATAAATCCAACACCACAGGAGGTAATCCAGGAGGAGACAGAGGGCAGAGATCCAACCAGTAGAAAGGAAAAGATCACAACAAAGCCCACCACCAACTCCCCCACGACGCCTGACTTCCTGACAACCCCTGTGACCCAAGAAATGAGCAATACCCAGGCAGCAATAAGGGTCAATCTGCAGCAGAGTGAGCCCAGCAGAAAGCCATTTGAGAGGCTGGTTAACCTTCACAGTGATGACCAGGAAGAGGAGGTGGAGGAAGAGGAGAGAAATTACCGTCCTCTGCTCGTCCAAACTGATGGAGGTAAGTCAAAGCTTTGATTGATGGTGATTTATATTCTACATAATCTGTTCACACACATTGTCGATTTCAGTGTGGAGTCTGAAACAGATTTAGAAAACTATCACAATATATCAACTTCATTTTATGAGTAAGAGAAGTTGGCATGTCAAAACAGATGAGGGTGCGTTGAAGAATGATGGACACATATTCCACGGAAATACCTCAATATGACATATCTTTTGCTTTTGGCCTAAAAATATTGAATTACAACATTATGGGTGTCTATCAGTGCAATAATACAGGAGCAGACTTTTGTGTTCAATATCGTGCCTAAGGACACTTTGACATGTTGACTAAAAAGGGTCAGAGTTAAAACACCAACCCTCTGGTTTGTATACAATAGGGGTGTAACGGTATACGTATTCGTACCGAAATTATTCGGCATGGGCCCTTCGGTTCAGTACACGTGTGAACAAGTTCAGACCGAGCCAAAGCTATTACAAACTACTTATGTTGCCATGTTAGCAAAGCGCTACCTGGCTGTATCTGCTACCTCTGTCCCTAGAGAGGGTGTTCTCCACAGCAGGAGACATTGTTAGTGCCAGCAGATCTGCCCTTTCGGCTAGAAATGTGGACAAGTCCATTTTCTTAAAGAAAACATGAAAATACAATGACAAGCAAGTCCTAATGTCAAACTGGCTGCTTAGGTTCTAGTACAGTTCAAATACAGATGATTTCAGTTCATCGAAATGCTGCACCTTAATGTTTATTTGATTATATTTTGTATTTATTTGAGTGAATACATTATTCACAGTTCACTATACAAAAATGAACCACCCCTATGATTAATTGCGGAAAAGTTTACTGGAAACCTGGATGTTACCTTGGTTGGCCTCCTCGCTCTACAGCTGTCGGACTGAGCACTGAAGCTCATTCAGATAAAGTGTGGGAGCAAAAATGATGTCAAGCAAATATATAGTAGCACAAACAGATAATAAAACCCAAACGTTGGGCTGGGGCTTTCCCCAGCACTCTGCCAGAAAAGTGTGGACACAGGCCCTAACTCACTGGAATTGAGCTTGGCAGAAACACACCAGACAATCTGGCAGTACCAAGTGAAAGGGAGGTGGTGTTTGTGCTGTGAGGCTAATGAGGGAATGAGCAGCAGGTGAGGAGAGGGGCTGAAACCAGGTGAGCTGATTGTAAGGATCTGAGAGGAAATCATAGCCAAAACCAGACGGCCAACTTAAAGTGCGTTGAACAGCAGAGAAAATCCTTTAAATTACATTTCTTGACTCGACTTGACGTTCCTAAATGGAACAAAGATGTTTGCGGCTTGCTGTAAGGCGGCACTTGTTATTGGTTTTGCTTCAGTTTCATTCAGTTATGTGGATTTCCCAGGTTCTGTTTTGGTCTTAGTTGGACTATACTTTCTGTCAACTACTTCCATTATGAATTGCTCCAGTGCCAAGCGGCTTATCTTTCCATTATAAGTGGGGGGAAGCCACAACGCCTTACACCAGGGGTGTCAAACTCAAGGCCCGGGGGCCACATTCGGCCCGCGACTTCATTTTATGTGGCCCCACAAGAGCTTGCAAAGAATATAATATGTTTATTATATGGTTACATGCTACAGAAGCACGTTGCCCATAAACTACATGTCCCACAATGCATCTCAAATATGACTTTTTTTTCTCAGAATCTGACTTTTTTTCTTCAAAATATGCATTTTTTCATAGAATTCCTTTTTCTCAGAATTAGATTTTTATTTCAAAATGTCACTTCTATTTCTTTTTTCTCCATAATTTGGCTTTTCTTTTTAAATCATTTTGGGACATACGCACTGAAAAGACTTGCAATTATTTGCCCTAGACTTCTGCTTTCAGACGTAGTTAATTATGAAGTTATTACCCTATCCGATGATAATCCAATGCAGAGGCAATGATGTAATATAATACATTATTTTATATATATGATATATTTATATATGTATTTTTATACAGTCTTAAAGTTACAACCGGCCCTTTGAGTGCAACCATAATGCTGATGTAGCCCGCGATGAAATTGAGTTTGACCCCCCTGCCTTACACTCATGAGTAATTGTTGAACTACAAATGGTTATAGATCTGTGTCCCTCTTCCCCCTCTTGGATTGTAGCATCCGTCTGTGTTACTATATATGTGTTTGAAGTTATTTTTACACTATGTTCACCCACCAGAAGATGCTTGCTCTCACACTTTGACAGATTGAGCTTCACCGCTCAGTCTGACAGCTGTAGAGCGAGTGTGACGATCTGCGTACATATGAAATCTGAGATAAAAGTCACACAAACCGACAGGCTTTAGGTTTTTGTTATGATAGTTTCCATCTGACAGACACGGCAAAAAACAAGCTTCTCCTCCAATGTCTACAGTGATGTCACCTGTCTGAAAAGTTGAAATATTTTCAAATGGAAACACTGGGAGCGGTCGTACAAAAAAAAGGCTCTAAGCTTCAGACGTCATGCACTCTGTTTTCATTGGAATATATAAAAAAAGACTCAGAAAAAGCTAATATGTGGACACAGGCCCTAAAACAGTTCTCTAATAATGGCAAATACTTGTGTGGAATGCTCCAGCACTTAATCAATCTGAACTCTATTGCTCAGAGAATTATTTCTGCACTTTAGTACCCTGAATCTGAATCTTACGTAAATCATTGAAACGTCTTAATGTTTAACAGTCGCAGAACAATCCTCCCTTTGTCCGTCCTGCTGTAAGTATAACTCCAGGCCATATGTCATGAGTGTATAGAAGCAGTGGAGGTCCCCAGGTATAAAACAGGAGCATAAATAGTGATCTCAGGGTCTGTCTGGAGCAACGAGTCAAACTCTCATGTGGTGAAAACACTCTCAAAGCAGTCTTATAGCCGTCAGCACCATCGCTCACTCCTCAGTCACTGTTTTACTGCGCGTTGCCTCAAAACTCCCGAGGAGACGGATACGGGAGCTGGAGAATCTGGATTTGGTTATAAATTATCTCTCTGGCCTCCAGCCTTTCGATGGTTTCATTTCAGGAGGATTTTTAAAAACCTTCATTTGGAATATTTGAAACTATATATTTGTCAGTATAACGATGTCTGAGCTGTTCAATTAAACTCTACGGACGTACTGTCAGAGATGGCAAAAGTACATACGTATTTTAGTCAAGTAGAAGTACAGATACTCATGTTTAAAAATACTCTGGTAAAAGTAGAAGTACTGACTAAACTTCTTTACTCAAGTAAAAGTAAAGAAGTATGGGCTTCGAAATGTACTTAAAGGTGGGGTAGGTAAGTTTGAGAAACCGGCTCGAGATACACTTTTTGTTATATTCCATGGAATGCTCTTAACATCCCGATAGCAATGAATATCTTAAATGCTTTGACAAAAAATCCATAAAAGAATATCATCTGTGGAAGCCGTGGCGCTGTAAAAAGCACGACCAATCATCTGAGCCGGCTAAAGTAACTGGATGGCCTACCTGCCTGTCAGCCTTCCATCTGTGCACAAACTTATCTTGTGCCCTCATTGGTCATGTGCGCATTCGTGTGTGTTGGAGGAGGGGCTCTGTAAGGAAGTGGCAGATTTTTTCCGGCTGTGTATTTTCAAAATCTAGCGCACTCGAGCTGGTTTCTCCAAAATTACCTACCCCACCTTTAAGTAAAAAGTACCCATAACTTTGTGTCCTTGGGCAAAACACTTCACCCTAATTTGCTGTATGTGTGTGTCTACAGAAGGTCCAGTTGTGATAGACACGGTTCGCCACTGGGGTCATAAGATTCTAGGTAATATGGTCTTGCCAAAAAACAGCAAGGGCGTTATTTAGCATCAAGCTAACATAGCATGGTTTCCTTCGCTTTTTGTAGTTTCAGGTGATTTCAGAATATTGACTCTTCAATATATCTGATCTCCAAGCTTAAAACGCAACAAGCTTTATTAACATCTTCATCTGTTTGTTGGAGAGGACTTATTTTGTGTTGCTGTGCAGTACTTCACCTCTCCCCTGCCTGAATATTGCATAAATGGCGCTCAGCCAGTCAGATGTTCTGAACAGTCTGTCAGGGTGATAGAGTGTGATTTATTTGTCAGGTAGCTGCTTCGCACTCTCCGTCTCTGGACTCAGTCACTCCTGGAGAGCTTTTCAAAGGTTCCTGACTCAGTTAATCAGGCATGATGACACCAGCTGTCTGAGCCGTGAACATCTCCATCTGCTCCGGACGCTTTGAAAAGACGTTTGTGAATCATTCAAACTTCACTGATTTTATTCAATTCAATTGGACAGTTGATTGCATTTATTTGAAAAGAAATAAGCAGGCATGTCATTTTCTATCAGCACTTAGATGGCGACTTGAGATAAGCTAGTCTCTAGATCAGTGATTCTCAAATGGGGGTACGCGGACCCCTAGGGGTACGTTGGGGTACTGCAGGGGGTACGTGAGATAAAAATAAATAAAAAGGTTAATAAAAAAAATAGCATTCATGATTACAAAAATAATCTTAGTACAAAAAGTTAAATAGAAAACACCATTTTATATAAAATATTCCTATAACCACTAAGGGGGTCCTCATATAAACATGTCAAATGTGTGTATTGTATTTTATAGTTTTTCATAATATATCATTGGTTTGTTAAACACATATTACTTCAATTGAAAAACTCCTTGGAAAACTCTGTTTTAATTTGTTTTTGTCATGTTATCCTTAGTTTGTTGTAATTCATGCATGAAGGAGTTTATACATCCCTCACTGATGGAACATCACTATATTTTTTTAATCATAAATCTCCGGGGTCGGTTAGGGGGTACTTGGCTGAGAAAATGTTTCAAAGGGGGTACACTACTGAAAACATTTGAGAAGCACTGCCCTAGATGACTGTTTAGAAAATGAGCACCCGACACAAAGCACTTAATGCTTTCATGCTATCATGCTAAAAGACTTAAGCCAAATTAAATGCATGTGTCCCAGGCCACAAGTCTGTAACAGCTGATGATCCATTACGTCGTTATAGACATGTCGATTGACAAGATATTTACAGTCAACAGTCGAGAAGTCGCCAATTAAAATGTCATTTTATCAGTCGAATCATAAAAACGTTTGTTCAAGTCATTGTGCACAGCATAGGATAAAAGCCGGCTTTAAACTATGAAAACAAAATGATGAACTAAGAGAAATAACTTCAGGTACAGCGCTAGTTGCTGTCAGTGAAATAAAAGTGAGTAAACGACCCAACTCTAGAGCTGTTAACGCTGCTCTATACTGTAATGTGTTCCAAAACACTACACGATGCGATACGATAACATACGTGACAATAAGATTCAATACGATACTATACGAACACATTTTATTCAGTCAGATCAGGTCCTACATATGTTGCATCTTAAATCACAGCAGCTCCAATTGCAACATCAACAAGTGCAAATATTAAGACGAGAAACAAGAACTGAATCGATCACTGAAGACAATATGATCAAGACCCTTTATCGTACAGATATATTCATCGTGGTCTTCTCAGGATAGAAGATGGTCTATCATTATCATTTTGCCTGCTGTTAAAAGACCTTAAATCTAAGCTAGTAGAGTCACTGGTAAATCCAGTCAACAGCCAACATATTGTTTAAGGTCACCTGCTATAGAGCTAACAAACAATATGTATAACACAACTGAGAAAACAGCTGTATAATTATCCGTAGTAGTAAACATGTTTTTTCCTTCAATGGATGCAATATTCTTCCAAATCCACTTTGTTGGATCCAGATTCAAGGCCACAGACGATCCCCTGAGAAAAACTGCAATCAAAATGCCAGTCACAATCCCAGACCCTGACAGAAAGCACGGTCATGATATACGATTTACAACATTGGGACTGCTCATGCCTGTATATGACGCTACACGACAAAGAGACAGAAATAGTGTTCACATAATTATCTCTGAATAATCTCTGTGTCAAGGTGCTATGCACGTGTTCAGTGAATGTAAGACAATCGTTTCCATCTGTGTAATCACAATGCTTCCTCTGGGATATCAAATATTAAACGCTGAGTTTCTACGACACGGCTTTCTGTCTGGATTGGTGACGGATATGATTTAACTGCTCAAAGGAATTACTGCACAAATGCTTCAAACTGAGCGATGTATTTTATGACATGAAATTAAACGCTGATGTTTGCTGAAGTGGCTGCAACTGGATTTACTGGACATTTATCGCACATCACATCCCTCACAGTTGTGTAATGTTGAAGCACATTTCTCATACTTTAAAGAGGACATATTCTGCTTATTTTCAGGCTCATATCAGGATGTAGTGTCTCTACTTTAAAGAGTCCTCTCCTGCTGATGTTCAGGTGTATATCAGTATGTAGTGTCTCTACTTTAAAGAGTCCTCTCCTGCTGATGTTCAGGTGTATATCAGTATGTAGTGTCTCTACTTTAAAGAGTCCTCTCCTGCTGATGTTCAGGTGTATATCAGTATGTAGTATCTCTACTTTAAAGAGTCCTCTCCTGCTGATGTTCAGGTGTATATCAGTATGTAGTGTCTCTACTTTAAAGAGTCCTCTCTTGCTGATGTTCAGGTGTATATCAGTATGTAGTGTCTCTACTTTAAAGAGTCCTCTCCTGCTGATGTTCAGGTGTATATCAGTATGTAGTGTCTCTACTTTAAAGAGTCCTCTCCTGCTGATGTTCAGGTGTATATCAGTATGTAGTGTCTCTACTTTAAAGAGTCCTCTCCTGCTGATGTTCAGGTGTATATCAGTATGTAGTGTCTCTACTTTAAAGAGTCCTCTCCTGCTGATGTCCAGGTGTATATCAGTATGTAGTGTCTCTACTTTAAAGAGTCCTCTCCTGCTGGTGTTCAGGTGTATATCAGGATGTAGTGTCTCTACTTTAAAGAGTCCTCTCCTGCTGATGTTCAGGTGTATATCAGTATGTAGTGTCTCTACTTTAAAGAGTCCTCTCCTGCTGATGTTCAGGTGTATATCAGTATGTAGTGTCTCTACTTTAAAGAGTCCTCTCCTGCTGGTGTTCAGGTGTATATCAGGATGTAGTGTCTCTACTTTAAAGAGTCCTCTCCTGCTGATGTTCAGGTGTATCTCAGTATGTAGTGTCTCTACTTTAAAGAGTCCTCTCCTGCTGATGTTCAGGTGTATATCAGTATGTAGTGTCTCTACTTTAAAGAGTCCTCTCCTGCTGATGTTCAGGTGTATATCAGTATGTAGTGTCTCTACTTTAAAGAGTCCTCTCCAGCTGATGTTCAGGTGTATATCAGTATGTAGTGTCTCTACTTTAAAGAGTCCTCTCCTGCAGATGTTCAGGTGTATATCAGTGTGTAGTGTCTCTACTTTAAAGAGTCCTCTCCTGCTGATGTTCAGGTGTATATCAGTGTGTAGTATCTCTACTTTAAAGAGTCCTCTCTTGCTGATGTTCAGGTGTATATCAGTATGTAGTGTCTCTACTTTAAAGAGTCCTCTCCTGCTGATGTTCAGGTGTATATCAGTGTGTAGTGTCTCTACTTTAAATAGTCCTCTCCTGCTGATGTTCAGGTATATATCAGTATGTAGTGTCTCTACTTTAAAGAGTCCTCTCCTGCTGATGTTCAGGTGTATATCAGTATGTAGTGTCTCTACTTTAAAGAGTCCTCTCCTGCTGATGTTCAGGTGTATATCAGTATGTAGTGTCTCTACTTTAAAGAGTCCTCTCCTGCTGATGTTCAGGTGTATATCAGTATGTAGTGTCTCTACTTTAAAGAGTCCTCTCCTGCTGATGTCCAGGTGTATATCAGTATGTAGTGTCTCTACTTTAAAGAGTCCTCTCCTGCTGATGTTCAGGTGTATATCGGTATGTAGTGTCTCTACTTTAAAGAGTCCTCTCCTGCTGATGTTCAGGTGTATATCAGTATGTAGTGTCTCTACTTTAAAGAGTCCAAGTCCAAAAAAAGCACCTAGCAACAAATCCAGTGGCTTTTTGACCTTAACTCCTCTACTTTCAAGACAGTTGCCAATATATGCTCTCGGAATGAAGAGGGCATTTGAGCAGATTTCAAATATTTGTCCTACGACAAAATATGTCAGTAAATGCTCCACTCGTGAATATCCGAAGTTTCTGTGTGTCGTACAAACAGCGGTTGCTAACAAATGAATAAATCAACTACTAAACGTCATCACACCGAACATAAGCTGCCTTTATCTTAGCGGAGGCGATATGACCGTGAAGTAGTTTGTTTATAGCCTAATGTTCACTTTTACTTCTGTTGATTGCAGTTGCATATTTTTCACAACGAGTGGCTTATGTTCTAGGAAAGGAGAGGGTTAGTAATAGAGTGTTCAGTCGACCAATCATCAGTCAGAGAGAGATTGTTCTCCATCGTCTCTGTTGCTGTTTGTTTTTCGGATCAGCTCCAATGTTACCAAGACAAAATCATCCTGTTTTAAACCTCCTGACCAGCACTGCCCCCAAATCTGTCAAAGTCAACTTTATTGTCAATCTTTCAGTTTGTGTACAGACAGAGAGATCGAAATAATGTTTCCCACAATCCAGAATACAAATATATATAAGGGAGGCATGTGGCACAGTGGATAGAGCCTTGGTTCAAACCCCACTGCAGTCAGCATGTCGTTGTGTCCCTGAGACTCTTCACCCCAAATTGCTCCTGTGGGGATTGTCCACAGTATTGAGTATGTGAGTCGTTTTGGATAAAAGCGTCTAACGAATAACATGTAATGTAATATATACAAATATCTATATACACAATCAACAGACACATTTATACATATCTGTGCTCTCATACCAGTTTCCATCACATCAAGGTCACCTTTAAAACTTGCAGATTAGGTTTTCAAAGATACTTCTAAAGTGACGGGTGTTGGATGGTGTTAAAGACTTTTCAGCAGCTGTCACAAATCATCCGTCTCTCCTCACAGTGTTGCCAACAGTATTGACTTGACCGAGGAAGGGTGACAGTAACTCAAAGGCAAACGGACCCAAAAAGACACAATCCTAGTTATTTACGATGTCAGTGAAAGCGTCGTCTGATTATTAACTTCAAGATAGACGACCCTCTGTCTGCGCCGGCTCCAATCTCACTGTTTAGCTCAAGATCGTCAAGTTACCTGAAGGGTTTTTGTTGTTGTTTGAAAGCAGCGCTACATTTCATAGATTGGAGAGTTCTGTTATTGTTTTGAGGAGTCATTATGAACCACTAAAGCAGGGGTGTCCAAACTACGGCCCGGGGGCCAAATGCGGCCCGTGGTCCATTTTTTATTTGCCCTCAACAAATTCAAAAAATATAATGGAATGCGGCCCACACGCCCACAGTATTTATGTGTTAATAATCACTTTTCAGATCAATTCAGTCAACTAAATGAATCCCTATGGAAAGCTGTTCTTAAAGCATCTTCAAGTATAAAGAATAATGTATCTTCATTTGATCTATTTTGCTATCTTAAAAGTTAACCTAAGAGGAGATATACCTCACCTCTAGTGAGGGGCCCATCTCTTTGTATGTTTTTCTGTATGTGGCCCTCAGTGGAAAAGGTTTGGACACCCCTGCACTAAAGCTTTGACAGTTCATGCTTCCTGCTGTCCATGTCACTCCCTCACCTGTGTATTTTCGCTCCCTGTTAATCACCTGCCTGGTCTCAATGAGCCTCAGCTGTCCATAATGATCACTCCTCACCTGTGTATTTAGTCTGTGCTGTTTCCTTGGTCAGTGCCAGTTGGTCTTGTCTGTATAGCAGAAAGTGCTCCATGTTTCTCTTCTGACGTAAGCTAATTAATAATTCCTTACATTTATTATAGCGCTTTATCAATGACTCAAAGCGCTTTACATATACACACATTACACATATATCATACATGCAATGGTCAGATACTGTGGACAATACCCACAGGAGCAAGTTCAGGTGAAGTGTCTTGCCCAAGGACACACCGGCTTTACAGACGCAGCAGCGGCGGGTTTCTCCCCTTGATCTGATGATCATTGCACAGCGCACTGCGCCACACCGTCCATCTTCACGCCTTGAGGCGCTTTTACAAGTACACATTGATATCATACATGTACTGTGGACATTACCCACAGGAGCAAATCCGGGTGAAGTGTCTTGCCCAAGGACACAACGGCCTGACGCAGTGGCAGCAGGAGCGGGTTTCGAACTGGAGTTCCCCTAGCGCCCCCCTTGATCTGATGATCGGATGCACAGACCACTGCGCCACCCGTCCCTTTATTTTAATTCTTTTTTTATTTATCCTTTATTTATCCAGGAATGTCCCATTGAGATACAAGATCTCTTCTTCCAGGGAGTCCTGACCTAAAGCTATTGTTCTAGCTGCTTAGCATTTGTACCAACCTAGTTGGTTGTTTTTCGTTACTTCAAGTCAGTACATTTTTTTGATCATTGCCTGTTTTATTTGTACCTTTTGGATTAAACGCTTAACTAAAGACCTTATTGCCTGGTTGTGCTCTTGAGTCCTATTTTTTTGCTTGTGCCCGTACTTGTGCGTGATAGTCCATGGATAATACTTCTGTTCTCAGGGTCCTCTGCACACTTAAAGCCCATTTCAGAAGAGGCTACTGTATGACCGAAATCACCAAAACAATACAGCATTTCCTGCAGCTTAGAATATAGACTGCACAAATGACAACCTACAAATATAGACCAAGGAAATATCACATTGCAGTATGCTGGTGTTGCCTAACGTTTGTGTAAATGTTGAAACTGTCCAGAAAGTAATAATAACTCCTCTTAACTCGGACGAATCCCATTTGTACCATTGTTTCTTACCGTCTAAGCATAATGTAAGACACAAAAGAACATGTATGATATATCTTTTCATTTCTATCGCCTGCATTTTCCCTGCTCTGGATAAAAAATCAGAGTCATGTTTTTTTATTGCTATTGTTATTCCCAACAAGGGAGAGAGTGACTTTTAAGATGTCAGCGTTAAAAGCCACTGGCATAGACATCGTGAATAATGGATGATATTTATTCTCATCTCCTGTTACTTTTCTTGCACATAACTTCTGCTTGATGGCTTTTCTTTTGCATATCTTAAGTAGATCAGGTAAAGCTTTCGCCTGTCAGTGAGGTATCCCCTACTTAGTTCCTCAGCCAATGTCAACGCTGTTTTTAACTCAGGCTGTCGACAGGAAACAAATCGCCTAAATAAAGCGGGTGATGATGTAGAGTGGGTCCCTCATTTCTCACTTTGGTCGCTCTCCTTATCTCTGAATGTGGGGAAATAGCTTGGATCTGTGCACTATTTGTAATGACCCCAGTCATGTTGAGTTACAATGTCATTTTCCAACTGTACATTGAAACACCAAGCAGCAAAGTATTAAAGAACAACCTTTATATGTGTTGTGTCATCAACACTTGGATCAGCTGTCCAGAATCAACACATCTTTGTTTCTTCTCAAGAAGGTCTGGAGGTTATGAATGAAACAAAAGCTTACGTGGAAACAACTAGGGCTGCACGATTTTGGGAAAAAATCTAATTGCGATTTTTCTGACAAATATTGCGATTCGATTTGCGATATTTGTTTTTAAGCGACCCAACGGAAGTTTATTGTAAATGCGGCCATATCTCTGGCTAGGAAGGTCGTATCAACGTGCTCCCGTCTCTAGCACCCCGAGCTACGAGTGAAATAACTAAACTTACATGAAACTTCCGTTGGGTTGCTTTAAAGTCAAGCTTCAGTTTAAGATTCAATCAATCAATCAATGTTTATTGATATAGCCCAATATCACAAATGTTACATTTGTCTCAGTGGTCTTCACAGTGTGTACAGAATATCAGTATGACAATACGACACCCTCTGTCCTTAGACCCTCTGTCCTTAGACCCTCTGTCCTTAGACCCTCACATCGTACAAGGAAACACTTCCAGAGAAAACCCACAGTTTAAAGGGAACATGGGAGAAACCTCAGGGAGAGCAACAGAGGAGGGATCCCTCTCCCAGGACGGACAGACGTGCAATAGATGCCTTGTGTAAATTGAAGAGATAATACATTTGCAACATAGGTAGTCCAAATGTTTGGAAATGCATGTGTGTATAATAGGAAGATGAATCCACGAGGATATCCATCCAGGACCTATGATTCACCCTGTAATAGAAACATGTGATAGAGCATTACTAACCTGACTCAGATGGTTCACCAAACCATCTAAAGCTCCATTGGAAGCCATTTGGAAAGGGAAGGCACTTTCAAAAGCACTTGGCAGGTGATTGGATCAATCTGTCTATCACCTTCTATCAGGGGCCACTTCTGATTGGTTAACAATGGCTGGTACATGTGGAGCACAGCACTTCTGATTGGTGTGGATGACTGACACACAAGAAGAACAAAAAAAAAAAGTAAAACAATGGTTAAAAAAAAATCACAGGCTTTGCGATTTCATAATCGCATCATTTAAAATTGCGATTTCGATTTAAAATCGATCAATCGTTCAGCCCTAGCAACAAGCCCTGTTGTAATACGTTTTGTCACCATGGATTTTGTAGCATAAACTCAGATTAGTTCTTAGTCAACATGTCAATGCATTCTGGGGAAAAACTGAACCTCATTTGCTCCCAAAGGTAAATCTGTAAGAAAGCACACATTAGAAACATTCAAGTGTTCAGTAATAAGTCATACAGAAGGGACGAAGGAAGGAAGGAAGAAGGAAACAAGGGAGACGAAACAAAGAAAGGAAGATGAGGAGATAAGGAAGGGTGCAATGGGTTACAGTTATCGGAGTTAATAGAGGAAGGGTGCTAAGGAGGACAAACACAAACCAGAAAGGCAGGGAGGGAGGAAAGAGATAAGGAAAGAAGGATGGTAAGGGAGGTAGAAGCAAATAAAAAGGGAAGCTTGGTAGGAAGCAAGTCGTTGTTACATT
The DNA here is from genome assembly GCF_902827175.1 of Gymnodraco acuticeps. Classification (NCBI taxonomy): domain Eukaryota; kingdom Metazoa; phylum Chordata; class Actinopteri; order Perciformes; family Bathydraconidae; genus Gymnodraco; species Gymnodraco acuticeps. Next base: position 170,057 of record NW_022989978.1, read on the forward strand.
TAGTAAAAAAAAAAGACATGCATTTAATATGTATTTTCTTCACATTTTCACCCTATGACTGAATGTCTCCTTCGTGCGGCAGCTCTAATTGTTAGATTCGATCGTTATAAAAGAGAGTCTTGCATTGTGTTGCCAGGCGGGCAGCTCTCTCCGACTTCAGGGCCACGTCTGGTCTTCAGCTCAGATCTAATCAGACTTCTGCTGCTGGATTCCTCCCAGAGAGACCCTGGCAGTGTTGACCATAATGAAGTGTGACATAATGGAGAGAGCATGTTCCAGAATATAAAGGATATTACTCATTACTCACTTCTTCTGATGTTAATAAGGTTACAGTCTATAAACCATTCCAACTTGCTCATGGATTGCTGGTAGTACGCTGCCATGGTAGAGTTTTACGACATTACTGATGTGTTGTGGATAATTGATCACCACAGGGCTCCAGAGAGAGAGCAAAGTATATTGAAACGTTTTTACTTGCAGAGCACAGGTTATTCATGCGGCACAACAACTTACATACACGTGAATTAATGTAAGAAACAAAGAAGTTTCTGCAATAACACAAAACAAAGCATTGGGCCTAACCATGTCATGGACTGATACAGAGGTTGTAGTACCACCATTTGGCCACTACGACAATTTGCAATGCACAGAACACTTTCTTAAAGGTCCCATATTATGCTGTTTTTCTTCAATATATTTTAGTTCTCAAATATATTCAAAACATGTCTCTGAAGTGTTTGGCTCCAAACACCAAACAGATCATTGCAGCATTACCCATAATCCCCTCTGTTTCAGCCCTGTTTCCAAAGTGCTGATTCTCTGTCTGTTACTTCAGATGAAAATAAGGAGCCCCTCCCCACGCCCCTCTGAGAGACATTTGGTTACAAAGAACTCAATGGTGCTCTAGGAGGAGATTCAGGTGATAAGGGGAGGGGGGGGGTACCTTGGTTGCTGATTGGCTAATGGTTACACAAGACAAAACAACGTTATGACATCATCAAGTGGCCAAAATCTGATCAGCTCATTTTCAGACAGGTTTTTATTAGGGCTGTCAGTCGATTCAAATAGTTAATTGCGATTAATCGCAAATTAATCGCACATTTTTGATCTGTTCTAAATGTACCTTAGAGGAATATTTTTCAAGTTTGTAATACTGTTCTCAACATATGAGTGGACAAATATGCTTTATGCTAATGTTTATTATCATTTGAACAATGACAAATATTCTCATGAATATTAAACACAACAACTTCTGAACATTACAAATATTCACCTCAATTCAACCTGGAACCTCTCTCATACAATAATACAATACAAATTGTGTGTGTGTGTGTGTGTGTGTGTGTGTGTGTGTGTGTGTGTGTGTGTGTGTGTGTGTGTGTGTGTGTGTGTGTGTGTGTGTGTGTGTGTGTGTGTGTGTGTGTGTGTGTGTGTGTGTGTGTGTGTGTGTGTGTGTGTGTGTGTGTGTGTGTGTGTGTGTGTGTGTGTGTGTGTGTGTGTGTGTGTGTGTGTGTGTGTGTGTGTGTGTGTGTGTGTGTGTGTGTGTGTGTGTGTGGTGTGTGTGTGTGTGTGTGTGATGGATCGTTGGAGCTATGTGCAACTCAAGGCATATGCTCGAACGGGAGCTGCCTGGACGCTGCAATCATGTTGCACTATCCGTGCTGAGTGTGCTGACTTCTCGTACAATGTCCCACTGTCTGGCTTCCTGCATAAAGTCAAGTGCTCGGCGCAGTTGTGGCGAAATGTCGCTCCTCTGTTTTCATTTAAACAGCTCCATATCCGTTAGCGCAGCTAGCTAGCACCAGATGCTAACAAGGGCCACACATACACACACCCTCCCGGTCCTCCCAACAGCCAGTCGGTGCCTGCCGGTGAGCGTGGAAGTGTGGTCTGCCACAAGCGGGCGGCAGGAGCGGGGCTGTCAGCATCAGCTTGTAGATGGTATTTTAAACTCGATGCGCTCTGAAACTACGGGGCGGCCGAGGACAAAAAATACACATGCGTTAATCGAGTTAAAATAATTAGTGGCGTTAACGCGTTATTAACGAGAGAAGAGGGGACACATGTTGATGTAGAGGAGACATGAAGAAGAGGGGACACATAGTGTGTATAGATGACAGGAAAAAGTGGATTTTGCATAATAGGTGACCTTTAAGGGTTTGGCGCAAAAGGCAAAAGCAGAATACAGAAACAACCCATACTACAAAATAAAACTCTCTGAACATGATTGGCAACAATTACAATGAAATCCTAATCAGATGTAGACCTTATCGACCTACATGTACAATGACATGAATACGATTGTGTGTGTGGGCCGCACTGCTGTCTCATAATTGGACCAGCTGCCAACATTTCTCACAAGGCTGCTGGAAACGGGCCCAGGCTAGACTGATGTTGACGGGTTTAGTTTTGAAAGATTGCCAGACATGAAAAGGGCTGGCTGGGCTTTGTAGGAGATTAGCATTTCCAGGCACAGAGCAGTCGAGCAAAGGCTGCTATATGTTGGGGAAATCCTGAATGTCCTCCTCCAACATGAGAGTAACATGATAACAAAGGTATCCCAACTGTAGCTGTGTTCATGACAGGATGTGTGATTACCTAGAAGAGCATCAGGACTGTTTGAGGCATATGATAGCTATGTGATTAACATGATGATTCAGCCTCTATGGAGACAGACATCAAGCATGCTCATTTCTGACGTGGAGCTAATCTGAAGTAAACATTGAATACTGCTTTCTATTCCTCCATCTTGTGACTGTGTAACTCCCTCTCTTGGATATCAGCATGTGAAGGACACTGTTCAGGAACTAGTTGATGCTCTGTATGTGATGACTACTTCCATTCTGGAGAGGATCACAGATACATGGATCCTGAGGTTGAAGCTCAAGCCGGGGACCAGTGATTATTAACATTTTTGACATTTTGAGAAAAAGTCAGAATTCTTAGATTCTTTGAAAAAAAAGTCAGGATTTTGAAAATAGTCATAATTTTTGAGAAAAAGTCAGAATTTTGAGAAAAAGTCAGAATTTTTGGATTTTGAGAAAAAGAAGTCAAATTTTTGAGAAAAAGTCATATTTTTGAGGGAAAAGTCAGAATTTTGAAATGTTGAGAAAAAGTCCATTTTTTTTGCAAAAGTCAGATTTTTTTTGAGAAAAAGTCAACATTTTTAGATGGCAGGATGTATAATTTCCTACAAGAATCGGCATTCCTCCATCTTGTGACTGTGTAACTCCCTCTCTTGGATATCAGCATGTGAAGGACACTGTTCAGGAACTAGTTGATGCTCTGTATGTGATGACTACTTCCATTCTGGAGAGGATCACAGATACATGGATCCTGAGATTGAAGCTCAAGCCGGGGACGAGTGATATTTTTCTAACACTAAACCTCTGTTGTTCCAGAAACAAGAAGTAAAGAGAGAGCAGGAAACACTGAGTCGTTGCTTTGCTCCTGAATGTGAGACAAAGAGAAGGCAGTGCTGTTCTGTTCAAACCGTTTTTTATTTCAGTGAAACCAGATATTTCAGAGACAGCATAAACTCAGTGTGAGGAGGACAGTCCTTTCAAAGCTTACAGTACATGCTATTCCCATCTGCTTTACAGATGAGACCCTGGGGGGCCGAGTGAGAAGAGAGGCAGATGATACATGCGTCTCTCTGAGCTCACGTTGAAACCTTGTGTGGTTTCAGGATATTCAACAATCCCTGGACCGGCCTTAAATAAGCATGACGAAAAACAAGGCTGTTGTTCCTCAAGTTACCTGTCTGTCTTGAATTAAGAACTGGCCTATCTGCCAACACAAACATACAAAGAGTATCTCTGGATGGAACAGTTTTCCACTCAGTCAAAACAAAATTAAGATTTGATGGATGCAAGCCAATCATAAACAATCCTATGCCCGGCATTACAATCCCCACAGTGGCACAAACGCATGTCTATATATCGCCGTATAACTTTATTGATCCATCACAATTCAGTCTTTGCAAACAAACTACATATCATATTATATATTTTAAAAAGCATGGAGCTCTAATCTCAACCACAAGCCTCATGTACTTGAATCATATCATATTATTCTGAAATGGACCAATCGTATGATATATTCTTGTTTAAACTCCCATTTGGCCAAAGCACCTCTTACAACATACGGTCTGGATCAAGACTTAATTACAGCGTCTCCACATATTTTGGAAAAGAAAAGAAAAGCCTTGTTTCCTGTTGAGCTTTCTCAGACTGAAAACATGATGAACTCTGTTTCTCCCGCCTCGGTTTCTTTGTGCAGCCGGTATGAATTGATTGACACAGCATTGAAGGCATTTAGGGAGTGTTGTTTTTCCAACATAATAATAAGAGCAGGCCCGAGCGAGTAATGGCTGAGAACAATGCAAGGATGCTAACTGAGCTCCCTGCCCTTTATCAACATGCTGCCTCAACAAACAAGCAAGCAAACCAGGCAGAGAGGAACTGACTCACTCCTTCTTTACAACAAAATGTGACTGCCATAATCATACAAAACATACAATGCAGCAGGCTGACAGGAGTTTTCTTCAATATTCAGTGGCATATAAGAGCTCAAGTTGCCTTTTCACTCCAAGACGAACACAATAAAACGCAGACGCATAGAATTGGGAGGGATGAGCCCTCTTCAATGGTCACACATGCAGAGCACACAGCGACATGTGTTCTCTGCATTTAACACATCCTAGCACCGGGAGTCTGGTACTAGGAGCAGTGGGCAGCTAGTGTACAGCGCCCGGGGAGTGAGGGGGGAAGGGGGGTGTCCGGTGCCTTGCTCAAGGGCACCATGGCAGGGCAGGAGGTGAACTGGGACCTCTCCAAGTAGCCGTCCACACTCCATATTTTAGGTCTGGTCGGGGACTTGAACCGGCGACCCTACAGCTCGCAGTCCAAGCCCCCACTGCCTGAGCCACTGCCGAACACTGCATGATGAAGACTTCATTAAGACGCCGTTGAAGGAAACGTTAACCGAACAGTCTGGAAGCCATGGACACTTTGATAGAAACGTTGTTGATGGAAATGTTTATTTCGTGTTGCCCGAACAATTCAGAAAGCTTCGATAGAAACGTTTTTGATTGAAACGTATTTGACGGAAACGTTGATGGAATCCATTGATTTAAGCGATGTAATACACTTCTGATATGCCATAAGACTCCTAGCTACCACCACTTGCTTGTCCATTATTATCCAGTGATCTGACGTTGCCCACGATGAGAGGGGGAAGACACGGAAATGCATTGAAGTGTTCTCAAAGCTGGTAAAGGTGCAGCTAGTCTGAATGACTTTGTATACTGCAGGGTAGCTGGTGGATTTACTCCAGGTGGAACTAAAGTCTGATTTAACACTTGATTATATTTCACATCATTCATCCACATCTGTGAAGTAACTAAAGGTATTAAATACATGTAGGGGAGTAGATGTACACCATTTACCTCTGAACTGTAGAGGAGTAGAAGTACACCATTTACCTCTGGACTGTAGTGGAGTAGAAGTACACCATGTACCTCTGGACTGTAGTGGAGTAGAAGTACACCATGTACCTCTGGACTGTAGTGAAGTAGAAGTACACCATTTACCTCTGGACTGTAGTGGAGTAGAAGTACACCATTTACCTCTGGACTGTAGTGGAGTAGAAGTACACCATTTACCTCTGGACTGTAGTGGAGTAGAAGTACACCATGTACCTCTGGACTGTAGAGGAGTAGAAGTACACAGTAGCATAACATTGAAATACTTTGCTTAGTACTTTACACCACTGCTTTCCATAAAATGAAATTGACTTTCTTTCAACAACCCGTGGGTTCACAGGTTCAGAAACTGACTTTTCGCCAATGTGTCACACTCTCTTTGTCTCTTTGTGGACTGGCATTATATTAAGGAAAACTATTTTTAGAAGGAATTGTCACTTTTCCCAGACCTGAGTAAAAAGTTTCCAATAATAAAATGGGCTCTGTATTCTGGTAATGGCTGTAGAAATGTTGAAGGCGCCTTCGAGGCCCGCTGCAGTCTACCATATGTTTCTGTCTAATTCCTCACTTTTCTGTCTGCGTTCAGTTTGGTTACGTCGTCACAATTTATAACTGAAGTGTTTACGATTCATCAGTTCTGTGTGAGCTGATGAATCTCAATCTCAATCTCTATTTATGTATTTATATAGCAGATTTAAAACATCCTCGGTTGACCAACGTGCTATACACTTTAGTTCCATGTCTCTGCTGTAGTTTCATGTCTCTGCTGTAGTTTCATGTCTCTCTGCTGTAGTTTCATGTCTCTCTGCTGTAGTTTCATGTCTCTCTGCTGTAGTTTCATGTCTCTGCTGTAGTTTCATGTCTCTGCTTTAGTTTCATGTCTCTCTGCTGTAGTTTCATGTCTCTGCTGTAGTTTCATGTCTCTGCTTTAGTTTCATGTCTCTCTGCTGTAGTTTCATGTCTCCTCTGTAGTTTCATGTCTCTACTGTAGTTTCATGTCTCTGCTGTAGTTTCATGTCTCTGCTGTAGTTTCATGTCTCTGCTGTAGTTTCATGTCTCTGCTGTAGTTTCATGTCTCTGCTGTAGTTCATGTCTCTCTGCTGTAGTTTCTTGTCTCTCTGCTGTAGTTTCATGTCTCTGCTGTAGTTTCATGTCTCTCTGCTGTAGTTTCATGTCTCTGCTGTAGTTTCTTGTCTCTGCTGTAGTTTCTTGTCTCTGCTGTAGTTTCATGTCTCTGCTGTAGTTTCTTGTCTCTCTGCTGTAGTTTCATGTCTCTGCTGTAGTTTCATGTCTCTGCTGTAGTTTCTTGTCTCTGCTGTAGTTTCTTGTCTCTGCTGTAGTTTCATGTCTCTGCTGTAGTTTCATGTCTCTGCTGTAGTTCATGTCTCTGCTGTAGTTTCATGTCTCTGCTGTGTAGTTTCATGTCTCTGCTGTAGTTCCATGTCTCTGATGTAGTTTCATGTCTCTGCTGTAGTTTCATGTCTCTGCTGTAGTTCCATGTCTCTGCTGTAGTTTCATGTCTCTGCTGTAGTTTCATGTCTCTGCTGTAGTTTCATGTCTCTGCTGTAGTTTCATGTCTCTCTGTAGTTTCATGTCTCTGCTGTAGTTTCATGTCTCTGCTGTAGTTTCATGTCTCTGTCCTGTAGTTTCATGTCTCTGCTGTAGTTTCATGTCTCTGCTGTAGTTTCATGTCTCTGCTGTAGTTCCATGTCTCTGCTGTAGTTTCATGTCTCTGCTGTAGTTCCATGTCTCTGCTGTAGTTTCCATGTCTCTGCTGTAGTTTCATGTCTCTGCTGTAGTTTCATGTCTCTGCTGTAGTTCCATGTCTCTGCTGTAGTTCCATGTCTCTCTGCTGTAGTTTCATGTCTCTGCTGTAGTTTATTGTCTCTGCTGTAGTTTCATGTCTCTGCTGTAGTGTCATGTCTCTGCTGTAGTTTATTGTCTCTGCTGTAGTTTCATGTCTCTCTGCTGTAGTTTCATGTCTCTCTGCTGTAGTTCCATGTCTCTGCTGTAGTTTCATGTCTCTGCTGTAGTTTCATGTCTCTGCTGTAGTTCCATGTCTCTGCTGTAGTTTCTTGTCTCTCTGCTGTAGTTTCATGTCTCTGCTGTAGTTTCATGTCTCTGCTGTAGTTCCATGTCTCTGCTGTAGTTTCATGTCTCTGCTGTAGTTTCATGTCTCTGCTGTAGTTTCATGTCTCTGCTATGTGTTTCATGTCTCTGCTGTAGTTTCTTGTCTCTCTGCTGTAGTTTCATGTCTCTGCTGTAGTTTCATGTCTCTGCTGTAGTTTAATGTCTCTGCTGTAGTTTCATGTCTTTGCTGTAGTTTCATGTCTCTGCTGTAGTTTCATGTCTCTGCTGTAGTTTCATGTCTCTGCTGTAGTTTCATGTCTCTGCTGTAGTTTCATGTCTCTGCTGTAGTTTCTTGTCTCTGCTGTAGTTTCATGTCTCTGCTGTAGTTCCATGTCTCTGCTGTAGTTTCATGTCTCTGCTGTAGTTTCATGTCTCTGCTGTAGTTCCATGTCTCTGTTTGTCCTCTGCTGTAGTTTCTTGTCTCTGCTGTAGTTTCATGTCTCTCTGCTGTAGTTTCATGTCTCTGCTGTAGTTTCATGTCTCTGCTGTAGTTTCATGTCTCTGCTGTAGTTTCATGTCTCTGCTGTAGTTTCATGTCTCTGCTGTAGTTTCATGTCTCTGCTGTAGTTTAATGTCTCTGCTGTAGTTTCATGTCTCTGCTGTAGTTTCATGTCTCTGCTGTAGTTTCATGTCTCTGCTGTAGTTCATGTCTCTCTGCTGTAGTTTGTGTCTCTGCTGTAGTTTCATGTCTCTGCTGTAGTTTCATGTCTCTGCTGTAGTTCCATGTCTCTGCTGTAGTTTCATGTCTCTGCTGTAGTTTCCATGTCTCTGCTGTAGTTCTTGTCTCTCTGCTGTAGTTTCATGTCTCTGCTGTAGTTTCATGTCTCTGCTGTAGTTTCATGTCTCTGCTGTAGTTCCATGTCTCTCTGCTGTAGTTTCTTGTCTCTCTGCTGTAGTTTCATGTCTCTGCTGTAGTTTCATGTCTCTGCTGTAGTTCCATGTCTCTGCTGTAGTTTCTTGTCTCTCTGCTGTAGTTTCATGTCTCTGCTGTAGTTTCATGTCTCTGCTGTAGTTTCATGTCTCTGCTGTAGTTTCTTGTCTCTCTGCTGTAGTTTCTTGTCTCTGCTGTAGTTCCATGTCTCTGCTGTAGTTTCTTGTCTCTCTGCTGTAGTTTCATGTCTCTGCTGTAGTTTCATGTCTCTGCTGTAGTTCCATGTCTCTGCTGTAGTTTCATGTCTCTGCTGTAGTTTCATGTCTCTGCTGTAGTTTCATGTCTCTGCTGTAGTTTCATGTCTCTGCTGTAGTTTCATGTCTCTGCTGTATTTCCATGTCTCTGCTGTAGTTTCATGTCTCTGCTGTAGTTTCTTGTCTCTGCTGTAGTTTCATGTCTCTGCTGTAGTTTCATGTCTCTGCTGTAGTTTCTTGTCTCTCTGCTGTAGTTTCATGTCTCTGCTGTAGTTTCATGTCTCTGCTGTAGTTTCTTGTCTCTGCTGTAGTTTCATGTCTCTGCTGTGTAGTTTCATTTATCTGCTGTAGTTTCATGTCTCTGCTGTAGTTTCATCTCTCTGCTGTAGTTTCATGTCTCTGCTGTAGTTTCATGTCTCTGCTGTAGTTTCATGTCTCTGCTGTAGTTTCTTGTCTCTCTGCTGTAGTTCCATGTCTCTGCTGTAGTTTCATGTCTCTGCTGTAGTTTCATGTCTCTGCTGTAGTTTCATGTCTCTGCTGTAGTTTCATGTCTCTGCTGTAGTTTCATGTCTCTGCTGTAGTTTCTTGTCTCTCTGCTGTAGTTTCATGTCTCTGCTGTAGTTTCATGTCTCTGCTGTAGTTTCATGTCTCTGCTGTAGTTTCCATGTCTCTGCTGTAGTTTCTTGTCTCTCTGCTGTAGTTCCATGTCTCTATTGTAGTTTCATGTCTCTGCTGTAGTTTCATGTCTCTGCTGTAGTTTCCATGTCTCTCTGCTGTAGTTTCTTGTCTCTCTGCTGTAGTTTCATGTCTCTGCTGTAGTTTCATGTCTCTGCTGTAGTTTCATGTCTCTGCTGTAGTTTCATGTCTCTGCTGTAGTTTCTTGTCTCTCTGCTGTAGTTTCTTGTCTCTGCTGTAGTTTCATGTCTCTCTATTGTAGTTTCATGTCTCTGCTGTAGTTTCTTGTCTCTCTGCTGTAGTTTCTTGTCTCTGCTGTAGTTTTCATGTCTCTCTATTGTAGTTTCATGTCTCTGCTGTAGTTTCATGTCTCTGCTGTAGTTTCATGTCTCTGCTGTAGTTTCATGTCTCTCTATTGTAGTTTCATGTCTCTGCTGTAGTTCCATGTCTCTGCTGTAGTTTCATGTCTCTGCTGTAGTTTCATGTCTCTCTGTAGTTTCATGCCTCTCTTCTGTAGTTTCATGTCTCTCTATTGTAGTTTCATGTCTCTCTATTGTAGTTTCATGTCTCTGCTGTAGTTTCATGTCTCTGCTATAGTTTCATGTCTCTGCTGTAGTTTCATGTCTCTGCTGTAGTTTCATGTCTCTGCTGTAGTTTCATGCCTCTCTATTGTAGTTTCATGTCTCTCTATTGTAGTTTCATGTCTCTCTATTGTAGTTTCATGTCTCTGCTGTAGTTTCATGTCTCTGCTGTAGTTTCATGTCTCTCTTCTGTAGTTTCATGTCTCTCTATTGTAGTTTCATGTCTCTCTATTGTAGTTTCATGTCTCTGCTGTAGTTTCATGTCTCTGCTGTAGTTTCATGTCTCTCTATTGTAGTTTCATGTCTCTCTATTGTAGTTTCATGTCTCTGCTGTAGTTTCATGTCTCTGCTGTAGTTTCATGTCTCTGCTGTAGTTTCATGTCTCTGCTGTAGTTTCTTGCCTCTCTTCTGTAGTTTCATGTCTCTCTATTGTAGTTTCATGTCTCTCTATTGTAGTTTCATGTCTCTGCTGTAGTTTCATGTCTCTGGATGTAGTTCCATGTCTCTGCTGTAGTTTCTTGTCTCTCTGCTGTAGTTTCTTGTCTCTGCTGTAGTTTCTTGTCTCTCTGCTGTAGTTTCATGTCTCTGCTGTAGATTCATGTCTCTGCTGTAGTTTCTTGTCTCTGCTGTAGTTCCATGTATCTGCTGTAGTTTCTTGTCTCTGCTGTAGTTCCATGTCTCTGCTGTTGTTTCATGTCTCTGCTGTAGTTTCATGTCTCTGCTGTAGTTCCATGTCTCTACTGTAGTTTCATGTCTCTGCTGTAGTTTCATGTCTCTGCTGTAGTTCCCATGTCTCTGTGTAGTTTCATGTCTCTGCTGTAGTTTCTGCTCTTGCTGTAGTTTCTCTGCATGCTCTGCTGTAGTTTCATGTCTCTGCTGTAGTTTCATGTCTCTGCTGTAGTTTCATGTCTCTGCTGTAGTTCATGTCTCTGCTGTAGTTTCATGTCTCTGCTGTAGTTCATGTCTCTGCTG